>NC_073360.2:29050000-29350000 GCF_027580225.2 Misgurnus anguillicaudatus | reverse complement strand
TAAATGCTATCGAAGCGTCGCAGCGCGCTCCAGCGCTTGCGTGCACACACACAGATGGTGGAGGGATCTGTCAACGGTTCTTGGTTGAGGTAATAACATATTTTGGTGTTGAAAATGAGTAGACTATTCCTTTAACCAATGATGTCAGAAACCAGAGTCACTTAGTTTCTTGTAGGTTGGATGGTGCTAATGTAAAGAATTCGAGCTGTTGTCTGTGAGAGGGTCTGAAGCGACTTATATCTGGTTTGTTTTCTGCAAATTAATTTGCCCTTGGGTGTAACACAGTTGGACCGTATAAATCCTTTTTTTATAAAAGTGTCACCAGAACAAGAGTGTTATAAAGGATTATCTGGGTGCTGGAACCAGATCTGGTCAAAAGTGTCTTTGAATTATTTTGGTGAGTGTCAGTGAAAGAGGGCGTTTGAAGACTCGCTTCACTTAACATTTGAAAAGATTGGCTGAGTGTCACTTTAATGAGACAGACCTGGCATTGGGCGCCAGAGGATATCAGATGCTCCCTCTCATCCAGTTCACAATAGAAAGCTTTTTGCTAAAGCTGTGATTTAAGGTTTCTGACCTGAGTCTGGTCGATAGTCTATTTTCCTGATATTCTTTTTCAACTCAAAACCTTATAGATTTAATGGATTTGCTGTTCCAGTCTTACACTTACAATTTTCTAAGTGGAATGATCTAAAATGATGTTTTTTGACCTGGACAAGTTTTGATTTGTTTTTCCTAACATTACCAATGACTTTATGTTTGTCAGCTGTGACAGTCGTGATTTGTTTGTCTATCACAGTTCACATGGAAAAGATCTTTTCCGACCAGATTTGTCGCATGCATCAGCAAACCTGAAACTGGTGCAGCTAAAGCGGTTTCATTTAAAAAAAAAATGCTATACGAGAACTCCATATAGACCTACAGTATGTTTGGTTTCATTCAATTCAAGTTTACTTGTGTAGCGCTTTTCACGGTTTACACTGTCGCTGTCACTGTTGTTGAGTTTTAAGAAATGTCTATTTGAAATCAATACTTTAAGTCCAATATATTTGTATTATTTCATATTTTTAATTTTTACCAGTTACAGATTGTTTAAAAAACATTTTGTGCCTCTAACACACAGTCATTCAGATTTATACTTCTTTTACTTTTAATAATTCATGGTTTTCGAGGATGGCATCTCAAGCAACCTGCCCGTGTTGGCATTTACCAAAAAATCCTCAATTCTGCCTAGTAACACAGATTAATTTGAGCCGTAATATTGGCTTTTATTGACATGGCCTTTAAAGTCAACAAAAAGTATAGTAAGTGCTTTCTTTTCTTCTCTCTTTGAAACGTTAAAAAGCCTGTTTGTTTTTTATTTTAAATGCATGATTATATGCTTAATTGCATTTTAGCATCGTTTTTCTTTACTTTGTCTGCCACCCCGACATTTGCGATCAGAACAGACAGCAGACGACTTTCTGCACCAAATCTGCACCAAAGTCAGCGGCTGTGGTGGAGGTCTGGTGCGGATCCGGCCCAAAGTCATATGTTGTCTGCGAGATGCACTTAGTTGTTCATATATGCATTGTATAATTACTATAAGAGGTAAACTGAAGTACTTAATGGATTATACACTCTTTTGTACATTTAACTTTAAGGCCATTTGGGGGCATTTAAACTGATTAAATCTATGCCTGTAAACTTTCCCAATAATTTTTAAAAAGGTTATCAAAAAGTTTTTACAAATCAGGACAAATCAGAAGTCACAATTGCAAAATGTATGATTCACCTAAATGTTTGACTTTCCCTTGTATTTTTGCAGTTGCAAGTTGAGTCAATGTTTAGAATTTTGTACTTGTGGACAATCTCTATGTATATTTACATTATTGCAATATTAAAACGATTAATAATATCTTCTTTATTTCATATGGTAAGACAATCACATAATATTTTAATGTTTACACAATAATACAATATTTGCAGTTTGTTGCATGTTTCATTGTTGTATATGTATCATTAAAAGTGTATAAACTATCAAATAACAAGCAATGATCTATTTGACGAGCTGGATAGCTAAGCGTAAAAGGATAAAGCACATTGTTTTCCCTCTAGTAATGTAGCTCAGGGTGTGTGATTATATATTGTAACACTTGACACACTATAAAGACACAATCTGTAATTACTGAAACAGTGCCTTTTGAATTCATCGGAGTGAATCTGTCTTTGCAGAGATCTAAGTTGGTAGGTTGTTATTATTCTAAGGTTTAAAAGGCCTACGGTTGCAGCAATTACGGATTGCCCTTTCAAATGTACTGTTTTTGTCAAGTGTGTGCACTATACCACATTAAAATTTGTAAAACTTCCAGATATCTGTAAGTCGTGTAATAAGGTCCCTTGTAATTTTTGAAAGGACACGAATTTATTATGTATGTTAAGCTTTAGAAAGTTTATCTAAATATGCAAACGTTCTGGATGTCAGCATTCAATAAACTTATTATTTTGGAGAGTATGGTCTGGATTGTTCACACACATAATCTTTGTGTTTGGAATAACCTTTTTTTTATATATTAACAGTTAAGAAAAAATGAAGAGTTTGGTGCCTAAATGAGATAACTTATTATTGGGAATTCCAATTAGTATCAATCAAACTGCAGTTGTTGTTTTTTTATTTAAGCCTTTATAACTAAAAAATACAGCTAAATGTCACAATAAAACACAATAAAAGCATGATAACATAATAATAAACAAAACTTTTTTACACAGAGTTATCTCGTTTTGGAACCAAACTCTACATTGTCATAAACGTTCCCACAGTTAGCAAATTTTTCGGTAACTTTCCCCAGAACGGCACCTTTAAATGATTTTAAACCTGAAAGTGTAGCTATTTCATTGCTAAAAACGTTATTTTGTGTATTTGGTATAATACAATGTGTTTGTTTGGTTTATGGTTAAAAAACACATTATTTTCCACATACCGTAAATTTTTGTAGCTCCAGATTTGTTCCTGAAACGCACGGATTTAAAAAGCGGTGTATCCCTGATTGGCCAGCTAATCTGTCAATTGGGATTGGCCTGAATACCTCTGACGTCAGCCAGAAATGTGAAGCTCCTTACCATGTTTGAAAGATTCGCTCACAATGCAATGCTAACAGGAGTTAACTTACAGGCTGAGTCCGGAATTATGACAATGTTGTCTTTTCTACATCACCAATCCCAGGAAGTAAACTGTTGCTTACAATCCGTGTGTTTGTTGTTGTCCAAGAAAAGAGATTTACGTTGGAGACAATATCTCGCGCATCGTTTACTTTGGGGTATGTACCTTTTGCATATTGTTAATGTACTATTACATACACACCAAAGGAAATGTAAAAAAAAAAACGTGAATTGGACTTGGTGCTCTTTAAAGAATGAGTTACAAATAAAGTTTGGGGACATCAGCCGAAAAAGAAAATGGATTCAGAGGCAAAGAAAGGTATTACGTTTTTAAATAAATAAAGATACTTTATCTCATAATAATGTGCACGAATCATCATATAATCCATGGTAGGATAGAACCACATGAACGTTTTAACATTTAACCTAAATAACGTTTCAGTGATCACAAAAGTGGGAAAAGAAACAAAAAGACAGAATATTTAAAAACGTTGCGTTTCTCTGAGGTAAAGTTAACTAACTTATATCAACAGCTTGAGTGCATTGCACGACATAAACTCTCTCATTATTAGTCGCTTATTACGTATTTAGATTCACTTTAAAGGTTTCTTAGACAAGGCTTAGCTAAAGCCATGACTAGGCCTTAGGTAACAGTTAAATTAAGGTGTTTACGCATCTTTTGTATAACGTTACGTGCCTTGAAAAAAATACATTACTGGTGTTTGTGTATCTTGAGACAATGGTACTGGTATAAGATCTGCAGGTTATTTCAGTTGAGACAGACCAGCATGTTGTAATCTAGGACTTACCTTAAGCGTTGTCTGTGAAATAGGGGTAAAAAGTCTGGTTTTGACTTCGAACGTTTCTCAAACGGAGGACTGCGTACAGTGCGTTGGTCGCATGCATGCAACTTACGTCATCAAGCCTGCTTTATTTAAGTTAACTGAGCATTACATTCGCAAGTCATAAACATGTAACAACAATTTAAGATTAACTAAATATAAAAGTAAACTTTATAATTGTATATAATATTCTGAAATACGATGCTACAAATGCGACCTCCGAAGTATGCAGATTTCCGTTTGAGAAACGGCCTTCATGTGGCGCTGCGCAGGCCGCTCGGCACATGACATCAAAGTACCGCAGCTTTCGAATCGATCTCGCGGTTTTTGTTGTCATACGCCGATCAATCTGCGCAACGTCACATGAAGCAAGTGCAACCAGAAGAGTTGTGCAATCCTGTATCTTTTGTGTTAGGATTTTTTGTTTTATGTACACTTGGGAGAAAGCAGTGGGTGTTTGTGAGGGAGTGGAGCGCACCGTGGCATTTTGATAAATTTAGGGAAGTGGACACATTAGGTGGATACAGAACTAAGGTCACATGCTGGAAGGCAAAATTCCCCATTGTGTTCATGTGACCATCACATGAAGTTCCTTCTTTTTGAGTGGACCTGAATAGTTCACAGCGGTTAGGAATTAGTAGCCTTTGTTATAATGCATGTAGTTTATTGAGGATCTTTACTGTCAGCATTTCAACACAGAGGAGTGTCAAAAACTCTTTCAGATAAAAAACAATACATTCATTTTTAAAAAATCACAGTATAAACATTTATTAATAAATAGTTAAATAAGACAATGAAAAAATTAAATACACTTAAACGATATAAATAAATCTAAACACTACAACAACATAGTTCTATGAACATTTACATTCCTTTCACTATTTCTACAACGAAATAAGATAATACATATATTAGCTTAAACTTTTAAATTAAACATTTAACCTTCATGTAGTGTCTGTTTAAAGTACTTAGTACTCAATGCACTTACTGCATCTATCGCGTTTTAGAACTAAAACTTTAAATGAAAATGCAATAAGGATACTTATAATAATAATAATAATAATAACAAATGCCCTGAGAACATGCGTTCAACATTTAAATACAAATGTCTTGTACCGTTGCCTGTTTTTAAAACAGATCATGCAACTAATATACTAATTCAGCTCACAATGCAAACACTCCAAAGAATGTTTTAGCATAATCTTGCTCAACGTCAGCTACATTGGTGGTTCTGGTTGATAGCCTATCACCTTCCAAAAGCTTAAACACTGCGCCGATATAGACCGGTCTGTACATGGTCTTCCCATCCTCTCCTGATTTGCATATAGAGTGAGCCGAATTCTGAAGGGGCATTTCTTGACCCATCGCATCTGAATAACGCATGATAGTATGGCTCAGGTACTCCTGGTTCACGCTTTCATCATCTTCATCCAGGCTACACTTTACAGCGTAGGACACCTGGCTGTACACGAAATAAAGGCCATCAGCCGGGATGTGAATCTCGTTGTTGGTTAGCTTAAGGCCGCCCTGCTCGAAGGACTGATCTACGTCGGTGACCCATTTTATTTCTTGTTTGGCACTGTCACCCCGCTCACCTGAGAAGAGAGAGGATAAATGTTTTAGATGGTGATCATATATGCACTTTAGGATTGTCTATATATGCCCAAAGCTTTCTAGCATCCCTCATATGAGGTCTGAATATGTGTGATATGCAGCCTAAAGATGTAAGATTTTGGTTTATCATCAAGTTATTTATGTTTGAAGATCTAGTTATTCTAATTGTTTGTTGGAGCTAATGCAAATAAGGACACTTTGTATTATTGGCTTTGAATTACTAATCTTGGAAAAACAAGAGAGCTAATGTTTAATGAAACATTAGTGTCTCTGTGCCGACAAACATCTATTTCTGTCTACATTTCCTTTATCAAGCTATAGGAGTTTTTACGATCTGATAAAATCTTCCACTCTAAAAACACTAAACTCAGTCTGCTGATAACCTATGACGTATTGTGAGATTGGTGCACACAAAAAAGTCCAAGACACAATTTGAGATGAACTCACCATGTAAATGAATGGCAGCCTTTGTGCGCTCTGCAATTTGCTGTAGGATGACTTCATGCTCTGTTGAAAAGAGGATGAGATCAGTTTCATATGTTGCCAGACATTCAACATCTAACATAAGAAAGTCCTTTGACGACAAATCATCATTATAGTCAACATTTTATCAGATCAGGTCATACTCCGAATCTGATCTATTAGACTATATCCTTTTACTTTTTGTGCCTTTGTATGGCAAAGTCGATTTACTGCGAAACTAAAATCATTGTATTCAATTATAAAAAACGTAATGGACAGCTAAGAACATAATTTACCTGATGGTGGTGTGCTGATGTGTTTCTCAGACAAGATCGAAATATCTCCTTTCTCCTGTTTTTGTAAAAGACAAGACAATATTATTAATAACTTGTCGAGCACCAATCTTCAATAGCCTCCAACATTGAAATTTTCGCTCTTACCACGAAATGCCAGGCGATGAAGACCGAAGCCACGGCACAGAGGCAGACGAAAACGATCGCACCCAACGTCTTCCATATCCAGCTTCGCGAAGACTTGACCGGTACGGGTACCACGGTTCTCTGATAGACACCATCCATACCTGCCTCTAGATCTACTACTGTTGTTTGATACTTCATGCTGTCACTTGTCTGAGATGTGTTCCTTTTAGTGTGAGTTTGTAAAATGAAGTACTACTTGGTTTACAGTTTTTATAGGGTCAAAAATGGGGAACTCCAGTGATGTAGCTAGTCTGAGGAACAGAGGTTGGTTTGAAAAGGGAAAGAACACCTACAAACTGCAAGTTTCCACCCACACTTGCACATACATACACACACACACACACACACACACACACACACACACACACACACACACACACACACACACACACACACACACACACACACCAACCCACTGATGTGCTATCACATAACTCTGCATACTAACTTTGAAGAGATGTACCTATTACTATTAAATTAAACATATTGAGTTATGCTTTTTATTGATTTATTGATAATGACTTTTATTGATAAAGTTAACATTATTGCATTCAATCATACTCAACAGGTTATTAGATAACGTCCCGTAAATTCTAATAATGTATATAGAAATGTCGATATGTTTATTTTCATACACATATGCATATTTAAATGTATGTACCAAGAAAACGTGTCAGTAATCTTAATATACTATTCGATTAGTAAACAAGAAATGTCATAATCGCTCAAGGTTTGGCTCTCATATGACTTCACAATACAGCCTGATAAACCGGCTAAGTGGTTAATAATGTGCCACAGATACTTTCAGTTTCGGCCTGCTACTGATGATGTAATACCAGCCCATTCCACTGCTAGTATAGACACAGCTGACATACTTCCTTTTGGGACATTCCAACCTTTGAAATTCTTTCTGGCTTTACCATTGTTTTCGTTTTCCCTCTCGTTTTCATATACTCTCTTTCATTATCTCACTCACTTTCTCCGTTAAAGAAATATTATTATGTATTTGTTCCTGTGTTAGCTCAGAAGGTCATGGGTTCGAACCCAGGGAAGACACAAACTGATCAAATTACCTTGTAATGCAGTTGCTTTGGATAAAAGCGTCTGTCAAATATGTAAATGTAGCTTATATTTTAATCTCTAATCACTGTTAGAAAAAGCGGTCACTGGGGTGCTACCCTTTCAATAAGTACACCTTTGTACCTCAATGGTGAATTTTAGTACCCTTAGATGTACATATATGTATCTACACATTAGGACCTTTTAAAGGGTGCTGTCCCAGTAAGTACTTTTGTACCTTTTTCGGATGTGACATTCGTAAATAATTAGGGAAGAAATTAGAAAAAAAAGGAAGTGAGGCTTCGATTTTAAATTGCATTTTAAATCTGTATTATAAATCATACACGATTAAAAGACACGGACTTTAAACTAAAACAAGGCAAAATTTTATATAATTGAAATAAACACTTTGTTAGCACTGTTGACTTTGCTCTCTTATCTCTCGAGTTATTTCTGCAAAAACAACATGTAATTTTAGCTAAAAGTTGGCTACTCATATCGAATCTATACTTAACCTAGATGGTGAAATGACGGCTGGTTGTTGGGTTGACACTCTTTGCGCAACTATAGCATATATGTTGTTTCCTTCCCCCTAACCATTAATAAAGGAAATGCATGACACCACAAAAGCCCTTCCGGACTCGCTTCTCACACTACTACTAAAAAAGGCCTATTATTAACTAATCCCCATCTTACTCACGGCATCCTGTTTGTTTGTCCCAAATATGAATCATGAGTTTAAGTAACGTTTGCAGCTGTGCTTTAAAAGATCTCTAGGTAGTAGAAATACAGGATATTAATGTTGTGGGAGGGCTACACTTATGATTGCACCATCTGGCTTTTTACAGTATATTACAGTATCTGTTGCTTCATTCTGTTGTTGCCTAATTAAGGAAAGGCAATGGAAACTGTTTCTTAATTATGATTTCATTTGCCAGCCTGGAGGCTGAGCTGGGCATTGTTTTTGGCATCTGACGTAATAATGCAGCCGGTGTACAAGAGGTGATATTTACAGTATCAGGTCCTGTAATTGTGGGTCTACGTGACATTTAAGTGCTTTGTGTGTAGGTGTTAAAAAGTTGTCCACCAACCAAAATACCACATTGCTATAGGATCCACATTCACTGCTTAAAAAAAATGACGACACTGCAAAACCACTATGTTTATACTTGGGTATTATAAGTCAACTATGTTCTAAGAAATCAGTTTGGGTCATTTCATTGTAAAAATATGTCATTACTAATCATTGTGCCGTTTTAAACCCATATGACTTATTTTCTTTTATGGTACACGGTCAGAAAAAAGGTCAAACAGTGGTCCCATACTGTCATTGGGGCAGTACTCTTTGGTGCCAATATGTACCTCTGGGGTACTAATATAAACCCTTAGAGGCAAAGGTGTACCTTTTGAAAGGGACCACACCTATGGCAATTGAAAGTGTAACATAAAAGGACACGTTTTAGGGAGAACTTTCAAGCTTGTTCTCAAAAAGTGGAAGTGATTGGAGACAGACTGTGTTATATATATTTTTTAAAAATGAAGGAGGCGATTTCCCGGACAAAGTGTAGTTCCTGACTAATATGCATGTTTGAGCTGTCTTAAGTGAAAACAGTTTGCACTGACATATCTTTACATATATCAGTTCCATTGTATTGTCTCAATATGCTTTTAGTATGGTTGTAAAACTACTTAAAGGGACACTCAACTTAAAAAAAAAATATATATATATATATATATTCATTTTCCAGCTCCCCTATAGTTAAACATTTGATTTTTACTGTTTTGAAATCTATTCAGTCGATCTCTGGGTCTGGCGGTACCACTTTTAGCATAGCTTAGCACAATCCATTGAATCTGATTAGACCATTAGCATCGCGCTAAAAATAACCAAAGAGTTTTGATAATTTAAAACTTAACTCTTCTGTAGTTACATCGTATACTAAGACCGACAGAAAATTAAAAGATGCGATTTTCTAGATCGATATGGCTAGGACAATACTCTCATTCTGGTGTAATAATCAAGGACTTTGCTGATGCAACATGGCTGCAGCAGGAATAGTGATATTACGCACTGCCCGAAAATAGTTGCTTTGGTAACTTTTAATGGCAGGGGACTATTTTCGGGCAGTGCGTAATATATCACTATTCCTGCTGCAGCCATGTTACATCATTAAAGTCCTTGATTATTACGCCAGAATGAGAAGTCCTATATCGGCCTAGAAAATTGCAACTTTTAATTTCCGTCGGTCTTAGTACACGATATAACTACAGAAGAGTCACGTTTTAAATAAGAAAAATATGGAAACTCTTTGGTAATTTTTTTGCGTAATGCTAATGGTCTAATCAGATTCAATAGATATGCTAAGCTACGCTAAAAGTAGTAGCGCCAGACCCGGAGATCAGCTGAATGGATTACAAAACGGTAAAAATAAAATGTTTAACTCTGGGGGAGCTGGAAAATGGGCATATTTTAGAAAAAGTGGAATGTCCCTTTAAATGTCCTAATATAACTAAGGCCTAATCCTGGATAAATCTAAACCATGTCTGGGAAACCACATTGAAATTAGCTAATTAAATAATTATTTGGATTTTTACCCCTTCTAAAAGTGTACATACACACATGAGCCATGAGATTGTTGAGCCGTGTCTTAAATGTAAGGCTTTGCAATAATTTCGGGGTTTTTAATACACCACAATTGTACGAGATCAAAATTTGTTTTGCGTTTGCTTTTGAGCAATTATGATGAAAAAACCCAACCACATTTAAAGAGTATTTTCTGGAAAAAAAGTAATATCTGCAGTGTAATCTTGGTTTTGGCAGGTGCTCTCTGTAGTAAACTTTAGAAAGCATATCAAAGTGCACCTGCAGCATAAGACCAAAGGGTACAGCTATGAGAGGGGGAATTGTGGGAAACCACCCTTCATTTTAATGTGGTTATGCTGCCATATGTCTTGGTTGGTAATTTGGTAAGGATTCCTGCCATGCTTACCATACCGTAGTTGGAACCCCTTTCTCCATTTTTACTTTCGAGCTTCCCCATAATGCTCCACGGAGGAAGGGATATGTGACGCAGAGGATGGTTTCGCAGCTTCTCTATTTCTGGTGTAGCACCTTTACCACAAGGAAGAAAAAAGTGTTTCTCTCTATTTGTCAAACTTAGGTGCTAAGAGGAGTTTCTAAACCATATAACAACCCAGTCCAGTTTGAGGGATGGCCTTGTGGTCGGCGTGGGTTGTCTAACATGATGTACTGTCAGGTTTTGGTGACATGGCTTTAAGGCCGACTGGGGTCACCCCTATGTCTATTTAAGACATAGTAAAATGTCCCAAAAAGAAATCTCCGTTGTGCCTTATGTAAACCTGACATGCCAACTTGTTTGTGCTGTCATGTGACACATATCAAAGCACATGATAGTCATGCTAATTTTACCAAAAGGAATTTTTTTAGCAAAAATAAAAAAACTCACGTGTTATCCACTCAGTGCAATTGTGTGTATGGTCATTTTTATCTCTACAGTTTCATATCTTAGGCTCTACATGTGACAAAGTATCACAACATCGTGAGCATTTTATATTGAGCAACTGCTATGCAACAATTTAATAACTGTGGTGTTTGTATGATAGAAAGCAGTTACAGGTTTTTTACACAGTGCATGCAACCCAGTATCACAAAATTACGTACCTATAGTCACGTAAATTTGTGAGTTTTTTCCGTGACACTGACACGTTTTTCCGCCTTTTTGCGTGAACATGTCACATATTTCTGTTTACGTGTCACTGTCACGTATTTGTTACTCAACTGTTTTGTCCGTTATTGCTTCAGTTTAGGGTTAGATTTACATAAAATGACATCCTTACCACAACCCAACTCTAGCCCTAATGCCAGGCGACAATGGTTTAAAAATCATAAAATATAAAAAAGAAATCATGAAATAAAGGTTGAAACCACATTCTAATGCAAACACCAAATCTAACCCTAAACCGAAGCGTCAGTGGTTTGAAAATACAGTTGAGTAACAAATACGTGACAGTGACACGTAAACAGAAACACGTGGCATGTTCATGGAAAAAAGGCGGAAAATGTGTCAGTGTCACGGAAAACACGCACAAAATTACGTGACTGTAGGTACATAATTTTGTGATACAGGGTTGGCAAAATCTCAATGGTCTGCACCAAAAAAGTGCAACTATTTTATGCAATTAATAATTATAATTAATGCACTTATAAATATGTGACCCTGCCTGTTCAAATCCAGCTAAAGTCATTTTTTGTGATTTACATAAAATCATCCTAAATAATGTAAAGAACATTCTGTAAAATAACCTTGATATCTTTGATATTGACTGAGTAAGACCAAAGATTGAAATCAATGTAAAATAATTGAAATCAAACTCCTAATATTGATAATCAGTCAAAGTAACCAAAAAGATACTTGGGTACCGTAACTAAGTACATTTACTCAAATACTTTCAGAGTTGAGTTGTTTGATCTCTATCAGGATTATATCAAATAACGCTTGAATAATGGTGAAAACCATCCTAACCAGATGGCTGGTGTAGTTGAGTGTATTTGCAAGATTAGATTAGATTCAAATGAATTTCTATTGTATGCATTTAGCAGCTAACCAGAAGAGCAAATAGCAATCTTTGTAAGTGAATATAAATATATGTATACACAGTATACAATAAAGATCTTTATGGAGTGCAATTATGTATAGGGAACAGAGACTAATGCAAATACTGTATCTGTGAGTACAAGATGCAATGACGTAGTGTACTGTAAACAGACCAACTCAATGCAGATTTCTATGGTGCGAATAAAGCAATGAGCAGGCCAGCTCAATGCAAATGTCTAAGAATGCAGTGCAAGTAACGTGCAAAATGAAAAAGTATATACACAAGAAGGCTACATACACAATATGGCCGGTGACCATATAGTGCAAACGGCAATAGAATGTGCAAAATATTAGCTAGGTGTAATTAATGTAAATGTGCAGCATGGAGAGACAGATACATTATAGGTGCATGACCTGCATGCATTAAGAGTGTTGTCTTTTTACAGATAGAGTTAATGTTGCTCTGCATATGTGCAAAAAACCACAAGCTAACAGGAAATGGCTGACTGTGCACAAACACACATTTACAAATAAAGGTTCAGTTGCTTTGCATATTGCCACAGTATTATGCTGACAAAAAGTTCTTCCATTCTTAAATGTTAAAGTAAGTTTTGATTCAGATAAAGGTACAGCTGGTTGAACTTTCTGCTTATGTACAGTTGACTTTTACATCGCCAAAGTTGAATTTTATGTCAGAATCTTGTTTTTAGTACATGCTGTTAAATGCATGCCATTACTTTTAATACAAAACACAAGAAGTAAAAGCACTTGCAGACAACATATGTTTGCATGCATACACAAATATTTTACAATCAACTTGGATTTACAAGTAATTTGAACTATATTGACTAGTGATGAGTTGTTGTACCTCATAAAATAAAGTTTACTAAAGCAAATTCAACTAGATTTTTTTAAGCAACGGCAACTCTTGTCAAGTTGAAATGAGCCTAGTTGATTAAACTTAAAAATGTAAGTGCAAAAACATTTTTTATCACTTGCCATGTTTTTAAACAAGAAGCTAATCGTGACAGCATTCAAAGGTCAATTCCGGCTTTCAAAAGATTTCATTTAAATCTAAACAGATCGCAGATATAAAAGCGTTAGATGGAAAACGTTTGCAATCTGATTTGGTGCTTTTAATGGAAAGGGCAATTGGGGAATTTTCCTACCGTTTATTAGGTTGCGTGTGGTGTGTAAAAGGCTACGGCAACGTGGAAAAGACACCAAAAAAGTGAAGTGTTATAAAACAGGGACATGAGAGAAATGCTTTGCTTGTCTGATTTCAGGGATGCCTTTTTGGGAGGTCAGTCTATAATGAAAGAAGAACAGAAAAACCTTATGTTTGCTGGAAAATGTCACCATTTGCTTCCCCTAAATAATTACACATTCGTTGTTATAAATATAAAGGTAGTACATGTAAAAGTAATTGTACTGGGCCTGGCTTTATTTTTTTTAAAGCAGTACATAGTATTTGGCAGTATATAAATTGTACCGTTTTTTTTCTTTATAATTTAACAAAGTGAAGTACCAAAAGCTTCACTTTCTTGGCTCTTTGCAAATAATTATTTAAATAATAATTAGCTCTTAGCTGAAGTTTGTCAACCATAATATGAAATAAACAGCCGAATGTGATTTTACTGTAGGCAGAGGAGTAACCTAAAAAAAGAGGATTTATAGATTTGGGGAATTCAGAATTGTGACTCATAGAACATGAAATTATCTGTCATTGCCTTATGCGGTTAACAGCTTTCAGTGGATGTAGGCTGTTGGAAATAAATCCGACTTAGCGAGGTACAGTACCCCATCAACACTGTCAAATGTCAACACTGTTTCAGGACACTAACCAAACGCAGACTGTACTAAATATTGACTCTGACATATCGTTCAGTACCTTCCTGACCTTAGATTGAATTCACGCAGAGACGGCAAAGAGAGGGAGGATGCCTCCATATGGTTTTGGTCAGCATTTTCATAACGTGTTTGTTACGCAATCCTACAAACTTGGCAAACCGTCTGTAACTGTGGTTTTAGTGGGTTTGTACTTGAGTATTTTTCTAAGGTCAGTAGAAAGGCCACATTGCCACAACTGGTATTCTCGTGTTGACTGGCTCCATCATGTGGCAACATAAAGTAAGTGGGAAAGAAGGTAATTTGTTTACCTTTATTTGTAACCCAGCTAGTTATTCTTCACATAGCAAATGTAGTTGTTACAAATAGTAGTATATTTATTTTGAGTTCACATTACAGTTAGTAATAATCAAAAATGATCAGAAAATGGTTCCTATATGTCACTGGGGTGGTACCAGTGGCGCCCAATGACTTTTTTTCTGAGGGCGCATGATGTGAAATTCGTCACAACATGTATGTAGCCCGTTTGGTTTGTAATTTCAAAATATGTGTTCTTTGCGTTGCGTGATGCTATGTGCATCACGTGTCTTGTCAAAATAAGTGCCTGCTGCAGACGCGTCTAAAGGGTTTATGATAAAAGAGACGCTCGCGTTTGCCAGATACTCGCATAATCTCATGCGTAATCAGAGTTTACTGTTAAGGGAGTGTCTTGTGTGTATTTTATGTGTTTTGACGCGTGTGCAGCAGGCACTTATTTTGAGAAAACACGTAATGCACATGGTTCAAATCAGAGTTGTATAGTACTTAAGTATTTTTCTTTCTACATAAAAGTAAATTTTCAATTATTCGTATTTTATTAGTGTTTTTCTTTGGAAAACAAACATTCCAAAACATATTATCATAATTTTTACTCCACTACATTTCATTATTTCAAGTTTTTGGTTTATATTTAATATTTAAGTACATTAAACATCTAGTAATTTTTTGTACTTTTACTTAAGTAAAATGTTTTTCGTACTTACTCAAGAAAGTAAAAGTACACATTTTTTATGTAATTAGGCATTAAATCAATTTTAATATGCAATATATAATGAATACACAGTATGATTTTATGCTTTAGAATGTAGTGAACATTTTTTAGTAAAGAAACGTAATTTTTTTCCCAAGACAAACACTCTGATAAAGCATAGATCCTTGAAAAGTGTAACTAAAATACTTAAGTATTATACACCTCTGGTTCAAATGACGCAACAAACACATATTTTGAAAACACATGCAACACACATGACACTTATTTTGAATTTGCGCCCCCTCCAATGAGCAGTCATGAGCCGCCACTGGGTGGTACCCTTTTAAAATGGTACACACTTGCAGCTAAAGGGTTTATATTATAACCCCGAGGTACATATTGATACCAGATGTACACATATCTGTACCTAAATGGTACATCTTTGGACCTTTTTAAAGGGTACTTTTTTCACATTGTTTCTGACAGTGCAGTTTGTTCAAGTTGACATAATTACAGTAATGATTTTTTTAAATTTATTTTCAACAAAAGTAATAATTCCACAAGAACATCATTTATTTCAAAGATATTTATTTCACAACACAATGAAATGGTGGACAATCTTTAATTCTACTTTAAATGCTAAATAAAACATCTTTTAAATAAAACACACAAATTACAATTTGCAATAATGTTTTTAAAGACACAATATTTTAATATAAAAATTCAAACAATATCATAGCAGTTACTCTAAATACTTTATATAAAATATATTTAAAATACACTTAACAAATTCAACATAAAAAACAAAAGTTTATTCCTTTAGAACCCGAAATGGGCTTGAGAACTTACCATACAATCAATACAAATGTTTTTACCTATTGTAGCACTAATCCCGCAAGTGTGCACAAGTGCAGAATATGAGAACAGTGCATTTACTTTTTTATTTATAAATACAGACTTTACTTCGACAGACACTTATCCTTCAAACGAATCATTTGATTTAAAAAAGGCCTTTTTAGTCTTAACCTCCCTGAGAAAAATGTTAAGGATTTCTCCCCAAATTATAATTGGTTAGAAAGTAAGGTGATTTCCCAATAGGTATGGCATTCATCTGTTGTTAGTTCCATGGAATGTGATTGTACGTCCAGACGGATGCTGTCGCCATTCGTCAGATGGACCATTCTGATCAATGAGAGAGATCCTTCTTCATAGCGTTTGACCTCACTCAGCTTTTTCTCCGTTTTTCCGTGCACTTGGTTTCGGAGCAAAATAGCACTTAGCGGTTTTCTGTTTTCTGGATTTTGTGTATAGGATTTTGTGAAGAGGAACTGGGCATTGATGAAGTAGAGGCCACTTATTGTTATTTCAACAGAGATGTTTTTCTTCAGAGCAATGGAGCTGTTCTCACATGGAAAACCGCACATCCAGTATTTGTGGTCATCAGCTGTTGAATTTGGAGAAAAGATTAAAAATATTAAGTTAAAAAACTTTATTTGTTGGCCCATTCAAAAACTTGATGACAGTAGGTGGTATGTGATAAATATATTATGCAAAACATATACTCAAAGAAAAGTCCCAACAGTGGCAGCCGGTGACTTTTTTTGTAGGGCCCACAATGCAAAATTTGTATGTAGCCTGTCATGTGTGTGGTTCGTAATTTCAAAATATGTGTCCGGCGCGTCGAGTGAACCTATGTGGATTACGTGTCTTGTCAAAATAAGTGCCTGCTGCAGACGCATCTAAAGAGTTTATGATAAAAGAGACGCTCGCGTTTGCCAAATACTCGCATAATCTCATGCGTAATCAGAGTTTACTGTTAAGGGAGTGTCTTGCATGTATTTTGTGAACATGAGCATGTCTTTTATCATAAACGGTTTTGACGCGTGTGCAGCAGGCACTTATTTAGAAAAAAACATGTGATGCACATGGTTCACACGATGCAGCAAACACATATTTTGAAAACACGATCAACACACATGACACTCCAAACACTTATTTTGAATTTTGCGTCACTAGCCGCCAAAGGGTCCCAAGCTGTCACTGGGGCATTTACCTTTAAAAAGGTGTGTACCAGGATGTGTACCAATATGCACATTTGAGGTGTTAAAATGAACTCTAGATGCAAAGGTGTGACAGGGTACTGCCCCATTGACAGCTAGGGCCCATTATTTTTTTAACAGTGTAAGATCCATGAAAGCCGTTAGCTTATGTTGTTACTGCTGAAACTGTCTATACTACAACATGAATTTTTAACCTTTTAAAATATGGCCAAGATAAAGATCATTCAGTTTAGGAAATAACGCAGTTTTAAAATCGTAAAGGAAACTGTGACCCTTCCTGTGAAAACCCAGCTAGTCTTACCATCCTACATAATGTAAAGAACAATCTGTAAAATATAGCATTGATATCTTTAACACTGACTGAGTCATAGTTTGAAATCAAACGTTGATGCCCTTAATCTAATATATAGAGACTTAATGAGACTTTAGCCTGGATTTAACAGACAGGGTCACGCATGTTCCATATTTTTACCCTCGTACTATCATTGTTCCGTTTGTGGGGGCTCGAGCTGCCTTTCATCCCACATGTATCTTGCATGAAACACAGGAGGTGAAGTGAGGTCAGGGAAGGAGAGTCTTTTAAAGGAACATTTCCACCTCCTTCCTCGCGCACAGCGCAGCGCAGACTTAAAGACACATACACACACACGTTGGTTATATTTCCACTGATTCACAACACCTCCGCAGTAAACATTTCGCACTGCGGTCACTGTATCTGGTTCATCTCAAAAGTGAGTGGAGGCGAAAAACCTCCACAGACATACGAAGTAGATGACAGCGCTACGATAAAAAATGGTACAGTTTCCTACTTTGATGGAGTAAAGGTGAGACAGCATATAAACTTAAGTAACCTGATTAAAACAACTGTAGTCATTAAAACGGGTGTCAGTTTGAACCTTTGTAGTTATAGTGTTCCATAAAATGCATACAGCTAACCTAATCGAAATTTTGAAAGTACAAATAATCATGCATGTCTGCTGCATTTTGTTGTTTTTTCCTCTGCTTATAACTGTGAAATGTATTGACATTTTTTATTTAGACTCAAGCATTGTGGGTCATTTGTTGGATGTTGTAACTAATAGATCACAAAAAGTACATTTTAATGGTGTGTTGTCCAATTAATTGCTGCCTTCTACTGGTACCCCACAGGGTTGTGTCCTGTGCCCTCTTTCGTTTTCATAATATACTAATGATTGTCAGACTGGCTTTGAGTGGAGCCGAATTATTAAATTTGCAGAGGAGTCTGTGATTGTCTGTCTTCTCACTAAGTCAGGTGAGAGTAATGGTCTAGTGGATACTTTTATTCAGTGGTGTGATGATGACTCATTTTTAAATAGGAATGCTCCTGAAACAACTCTGCAACCGTGTTGCCTGCTGCTGTCATTAAGGGACAAAATGTAGAAATAGTTAAGCAGTATAAATATTTAGAGACTGTATTTGATGATAAACTAAAATTCAAGGAAAACACTGCCATTATGGGAACTTTATTTAGCGTACTGTATGTATTTTCAGAGGAAATTTAGAAGTATTAATATGGATGTTTCTTGTATAAAAATGTTTTATAATTGCTGCCGCCTTCTGGTACCCCACAGGGTTGTGTTCTGGGCCCTCTTTTGTTTTCATAATATACTAACGATTGTCGGAATGGCTTCGAGGAAAGACAAATTATTACATTTGCATACTTTATGTATTTTTAGGGGAAACTTAGGACTTTTAATATGGATATTTCTTTAATAAGAATTGCATTTTTTTAGGTTTTTCCATTATATTTTGTATGGCAACCTCAATGTGAAGAATGGGAGCAGGCTGTGCAGTACAGTTACAATGTGCAGCAAGTTGGGACTAACTTAAGCACTATTAAAAAATCTATACATTAAAGATGACTAGGTAAGACCAGTAATCTGTTCGAATGTCACCCATCTATTGTGTACTGAATTTCAACTGCGTCCCTCAGGTCATTGTGTAAATCAAATAGATACAAAAATTATTTTATGCTAGTGCAATTATGTTTTTAAATGACTTATTATAGATGTGTGTTATTATCATGTTGCTGTTTGGGTATGTATACGGCTGTTTACACAAAGAATTGCCTTTAAGCACCATAAAGTTGAGCAATAAATACTATAAAAAATTATTTAGTCTTATAGTTACTGTATAAACAAAAGGTTCTTTCATTTCAAAGTCACTTTGGAAAAAAGCGTTTGCTGAATGAACACATGTAAATAAAGCTTTAAAAGTACAGTAAGATGTGAACCGTATACATCAGCGACACACTATATAGTAACTGTGGGAAAGGTTTTATGATATTAAAATCACCTTTAGGCCAAAATAAATTCAAAGAAACACATGTCCAACTTCCTCAATATAACAGAAAAGCAAAGACGAAATAATGAGACAACCAAAAGTCCCTTTTGTATTGTTTCTGTGAGATGCACTATGGAAAGTGAGAAAGGGAACGTTTTAGGAGGTAGGGTGCATGGATGGTTTAGGGTTTTGCTTACCCTTAATAAGACGAATATAGTCTTTGAACAACGGCGGGGAACCTAAAAGCAAAAGTGAAACCTTAATATTTTCTCTTGACACATTCAAAGTTGTTGTTTAAAGGGCACAATGACGTGCCAACTTCCCAAAATAAAGATGCTGGCTTATGTCAGTAAATAAATTAAACTTGGACATTATCCATTTAATTCAATGTATAAGTTGAAGTAGTATGGACAGAAATGATGCGTTATATTAAATTCAAAGTCAAAGATTCTCTATTAGTAGTGCATTTACTTACCCTTCAGGCTGGCGCTGTAAGACATGCTGTTTACTGTAAAAGATATGTAATTGTTAGTTTCCTTAAATTATTCGGCATAATTTTACATTAAACTGTACTACTGTTGATTGAAAGAGATGAAAGCAAACCTGATTGATTGGGTTCTTTACCTGTTGTGTTTGTATTTGGCTAATAAAAAACAATAAAGCAAGTTCATTAGTTTATACCTTTACATATCAAATCAATAATCCACAAAGACAAATCAAATAAAAGGCTAATATGCAATTAGTCCTTAAAAAAAGTATCCTCTGAATATCGTAGTTTGAAATATGCAATGCCAATTTTATGTTATAATGTCACATGACCACATGCCGATCTACCTGTTCTTTGATAGCAAGAAATACTGTCATCATCAGAAGACCTGCGGACATCAGGCAGCACCAGCCAATCAGAAGCTGGAACCTGGGGTTATTCGAGCCGGTCATCTTCGTGACTGGCACAAACCAAAAAAATGGTATAAGTGAAACGAAAGATGTATATTTACAGAACGATGTAGGACAAAGCCTCCAGATAGCCTAGTGACCTAAATGCATGGACTATATTACCATACAAGCCTTAGAAAGCAAAACATCAATGAAATGACACCACAAGATACAGTACAGTATATTCCCAAACCTGTTTCAACAACTTTACATTCCTCTAATCCAAAGCTACTTTAATGTATACATCATGCATGCGTGATTGTGGAACATCATGTATATATGGCTAAAAAAAGCACCTCCCTCTCTTCTAAGATAGGTGATTTCCCATGTTGCCCACAAAGATACCCAGGCTTTAAACACACAGGTAAGTAAAAAACAAACTATTGAGGTCTACAGTTCTTTGAAATTAGACGTTTTATGTAATACAATAAAGTAACTGTATTCCAAAAGGAGTGTAGCATTGCATTAGCAATACACACACTGTTATAAATGCATAAATGTAGGCCTATAATTTAGTGTCACATTAAGCAAAACTTATTAGTTCTTAAAAAAAAAAAAATGCATTACATCACACAGATGCCTGTTTTAAGCAGAACCTCGTGTGAATTTCCTAAAGGTGTTCCAAAAATAGCCCATTGTCACCTAACAGTCACTTCTGTACAAGATCTGTAAGCGCATGGCTTTAGATGAAACTGATTAACTCATTATATGTCGTTTCTCTTTGAAGCTTTTTGTTGACTAATGTGTTCAGTAATGTAAAAAGTTCAGGAATGGGGTGGAGAGGTGTAAAACTTAAGGAATTGTTTTTTTAGGAAGTCCCACTGAACAATGTCTATAATGGTTATGGCTTATTAAACTCATAAAGGATAAGCATCTTCCTTCCTGTGTACTCCAATTGCAGAACCATATGTTTGTAACTGCAGACCCCAATTTGCAAAATAAAAAAATAAAAAATTATATATATATATATATATATATATATATATATATATATATATATATGTGTGTGTGTGTGTGTGTGTGTGTGTGTGTGTGTATATATATGTATATATATATATATATATATATGTATATGTGTGTATATATATGTATATATATATATATATATGTATATATGTATGTATACTTTATATATTACAATATAAAGTAATCAGAACAAGAGTCAAAAAAGCCATTGGTTGAGATTGAGAAAGCTAGACTTACCTTAGTGTGTGCTGTAGTGTGAAGTGCGACTAAGTGACTGAATAAACGACAACAGTAGACATGGTCTGTCCCACAGGGTTTCCCCTTTTCTTGCTCACATTTTATAGCACTGGACATTTTCACTAACTGTGTGTTTCTCTCACTCTCACTCAGTCTCTCTCTCTCTCTCTCTCTCTCTCTCTCTCTATCTCTAACTCTGTGTGTGCTTTTCACTGCCTTCTCTGTTTCTCGCTGTGGTCGTGATCGTGGTTGGAAACATAAGAGAAGGTAAATGGTCAGAAAATCATTGAACATTAGACAGAAATGAGGTATGAAGGGGGCAAACGCGATAGGAATTTCTCAGTGGTCCTTTTCAGGGGCTTTACTATGAAAATAAATAGCACGATGAAGCATCTCTAAACCAAATTATGGAATATGCAAACTCTCGCTTTCACACATCTAAGATAGGAGATCAGTGGTATGATCTTTAATCAAAATGAAATGAGTTTTCAATTAAACAATAGGTGACACTGTCTATAAAATCCAGGCTATGCGTCTATAATCTAATGATATTAGGAGCATCGTAGCCATGAAAATTAAGAATATTTTGTATAATAATGAAATTAAATCGATTTCACTCTTTGTTATGGCGTTTCTCAGTCAATACTAAAGATATGAAGGTTACAAATAAAAGACCAGTTTTGTGTATGTGTGTGTTGATTGTGGGGTGGATATGGTTGCATGTTTACGCTGATAAGTGTCATGTTTTTTCACCTAGATCCACTGCATTTCTTCTTATGGATGTGTTTCACTTGGGACAGTCCCAATTCAATAGCATGTACTTTCCTATGAAGCCATTCACACCACATACTCCTACACAACAACCCACACAAAGACAAACATATGCATGTGCTGTCCCGTGAACCTTCTTTAGAGTGATTTTGACTGATGATCTTAACAAACCCTTCCTGCATCGACAGCCAGACTTTATTCCAAGGACATGTGCAGGTATCACCTGAGCTCACCTCTACGCTATTAAGAATAAAGGTGCTTCACGATGCCATTGAAGAACCATTTAAAACTGAATGGTTCCATAAAGAACCTTTAGCAAACGAAGAACCTTTCTGTTTCACAAATGTACTTTGGATTACTGAAAGGTATAAAACAAATGGTTCTTATAGACGGTTTCAGCGGTAACAACATAAACAAATGGCTGTCATGGAACAAATGTAACTTCCGATAAACTCTACAACGAATCAATAACATCAAAGTCCTTTTAGATTAGTTTGTTTCTGATAACAAGCTAAATAAACAACAAGTTCATATTTCATAGCTAAAGCGTTTAAAAAACGACACTAAGCTAACGTTAAATGTGTACTATAATGTATACAATGTTATCTACAGGTCAGCTGCCAAACCTTACATAGTGGTGATTTATGATCTCCCCTTGTCTTTTGGAAACCAAAACATTTGTTATATTCAACAAGGTATTTGTTCCAGATTAGCCACTGCCGCCCCATATAGGCCCTGTCCCAAATGGCACACTCCAGACTTGTGGTCCTCCTCAGAGTCCACACTTTGATGACATCACGTAGTCCAGACTTTAGGGACCCTTGATGCGAGTCCATGTGGGTGCACCGGAGTTGTATTTTGGGACAGACTTGAGCATCACGCCGGAAATAGGTAGAGAAGTTGCCCGTCAGTGTGAACTCCTCCCTTCCGTCGCCTGATTGGTCTGATTGCCCTTTCGCAAGGACTTCTGGGTTGGCAAAGTGCTTGAAACCTGCTGCAGTGCGGGCTTCGCTGAAGACCGCATCAAGGGGGCAAAGGAGGCGCTGATGAGCACACTTCAAAGCGTAAAAATGACAGATGGGACACCCTACGTACTCGTAGACTAAGCGAGAACGCGCAATTTAAGGTCACAAGACCGAAAGTCCACATGAAGTGCGCCATTTGGGACAGGGCCTTCATAGACATCCATTCTACACCTAACCCTCCCTGTATTACGAATATGGATAGATATTTTTGAAAGGGTCGCACAATTAAGACCAACTATAATTATTGCTAATTATTTTCCCTGATATTGTATTTACAGTTATCATTTTCATGGTATACTTGATGCTTAGTTAACAACTAATGCCACCGTGTAAAAAATGTTTTCAAATCTTTCAGTTACAAGGAGTTGTTGACATGTTTGAAAAAGTTTTTGTTTTAGGCAACAAATCAGTTTTTAAGATAATATAAGGTTGGATTTGGTTACTTACACACTCAACTTTATAAAACACTTTTTGTCCAATGAAAACATCAAAACTGACAGTGAGAGAAAAAAAGCACAGATTGCTCGGCCCTGTGTAATTGTGTAAAGTAGGTGTGTTACTATTAACCCCATGTTAGTTTGTGCCCTACTCACCTTTTGTGGTATACTATGTATCTTTGAGATACTAATATGTACCCTTTAGGTACAAAGGTGAAGTTTTTTAAATTGTGTGGTACCCCAGTGACAGCTTTTGCTACGAAAGGTTATTCACAGCAATGCCAGAGGAGAAAGATTTTTGGTTCCCCAAGAAACCATTTAGTGGAATTTTCTTAAAAGAACCATTACTTCCTTAGCTTTTTGTAAAGAACTTTTTTACTACAAAGAACCTTCGTATGTTAAATGGACACTCCACTATTTTTTGAAAATATGCTCATTTTCCAGCTCCCCTAGAGTGAAACATTTGATTTTTACCATTTTTGGTACCGATCTCTGGGTCTGACGGCACCACTTTTAGCATAGCTTAGCATAATCCATTCAATCTGATTAGACCATTAGCATTGCGCTCAAAAATAACCAAAGAGTTTCGATATTTTTAAATGTATTTTTTTAAAACTTGACTCTTCTGTAGTTCTGTAATGTTATTACGCAGCGCCCGAAAATAGTCCCCTTGGTTACTTTCAATAGCAGGGGACTATTTTCGGGCTCTGCGTAATATCATTGCGCCTGCTGCAGCCATGTTACGGCAGCAAAGTCCTTGAGTATTACGCCGGAATGATACACGCTAAAAAATATTGGGTTGTTTTTAACCCGGGACTGGGTAACTATAGGACAGAACACATTTCTGGGTTGGGGTGGCCCAAGTGGTGGGTTGTTTTGGCCCAACTGCTGGGTTGTTTCAACATGGTTGATTAACAATAACTCAGCAATTGGGTTAAAACAACCCATTATTTGGGTCAATTTAACCCAGAAATGTGTTCTGTCCTATAGTTACCCAGCCCTGGGTTAAATATTTTTTATTGAGTGTATAGTTCCTAGCCACATCGGCCTAGAAAATTGTATCTCGGTCTTACCCCTTCCCCTTACCTCTACCCCTTAGTTTTGCAAGTTCACTTGAGAGTAAGGGCTATCCCAATTGGGCCTTACCCTCACGTGAACATGCAAAACTAAGGTGTAGGGGTAAGACAGAGAGATGGGATTTGGCTTTAGTACACAATGTGACTACAGAAGAGTCAAGTTTTAAAGGGATAGTTCGGCCAAAAATGATATTAAACCCATGATTTACTCACGCCCAAGCTGTCCGAGATGCATATGTCCATCGTTTTTCAGACATACACATTTTCAGTTATTTTAGGAAATGTTTTACATCTTTCAGTTAATTAAATGTGAAGTTACGGGGTCCACGTTATGAAGATTACCCTCAGAAGTACTTTGTTTATCATCGTGAAGCCGTTTGGATTTATTTTGTAAAGGATGGATGCACATTTTTTGGACTTGAAGGTCGTGGACCCCATAACTTCACATTTGATTAACTGAAAGATCTAAAAAAATTTCTAAAATAACTGAAAATGTCATCGTCTGAAAAATTATGGACATGTGCATATCAGACAGCTTCGGGGTGAGAAAATCGTGGGCTTAATATCATCCTTGGCCGAACTATCCCTTTTTAAATAAAAAAATATCGAAACTATTTCCTTGTTTTTTTGAGTGTGATGCTAATGGTCTGGTCAGATTCGGTGGATTGTGCTGAACTGTGCTGGGGGTGGTGCTGCCAGACCCAGAGATCAGCTGAATGGATTCCAAGATGGTAAAAATCAAATGTTTAACCCTATAGGGCAGCTGGAAAATGATCATATTTTCAAAAAAAGCGGAGTATCCCTTTAAAGTTGCCATGAAACGGAAGTAGCAATTGCCTTATTTTCCACGTGGTGACGTATATCCGAGTGAAACCGGCTTCTGAAATTGATTTGAATTTGTCCATCGAGATCTGATTGGATCATTTGAAGTTGGGTCATGTTGTTAATTGCAGTGATATTAGACCCCGCTCACCTGCCATACCATATTCCATACCGGAAGTAAAGAGAGATCGTTTTGAGGAGGGGAGGAGATTTGCGATTTAATGAATATGTAAAAAATACCATAATATTCCAAAACAAAGTACAGTTTTTCATTTTATTTTCATGGTGACCTTAAAGGGTATTTATGAAACCATAAATGGTTCTTCTTTGGCATCATAAGTGTACTTTTGGAAAATTGTGTCTTTTGTCTTACTACTTTTAGAAAGTTTTCTAATTTTAAACAACACCCTTAGTGGTAAAACCCTGTAATGCAGAGTCTCTTTTGATGTATTATTGAAAAATTTTGAAATAAGCGTTTTGGTTTCTATAAGACAGCACACAGATTGGTTTCTATAAGACAGCACAAAGATTGCTTTCTGAGGAACTAAACTATAAAAGGGTTTTAACCAGTGTACTCTTACATTTCTTTCCCTTCCATTTTTTTTCTACCACAACCACAAAAGCAATAAAACGCTGGTATTCACTTTCTGATTATGTTTCTGATCAGCAAAATGTGAGTGTTTGGACAGAATGCGACTGTATGATGCCTAAAGCATAAAGTGTACATTAGTTCAACACATTCATTTTATTGGGAGTTAGTACTGGGAAAACAGAATATTCTCTGTCATATTCTGAGCACATATATAAATATTATTATGAATAAATGACAGATATTAAAATAACTCAGACCGTTTGGTCAGTTTGATGAAGGTGAGACCCTCATTCAGATAAGATGTAATCTCTACGAACATTCAATCAGGTGTTTGTTGGTGATGTGGTTTGGAGATAAGAATAGGTCAGTACCAGTTTGTAGGTGGAGGCTTCTCAATGGGGAAACTCTCAGATTTAGTTTTTGGTACTTTTTCAAGTCAGTTGCACTGTTGCAAGTCTCTCTGTTTTCATTTGTAGGGGAGGGGGAATAGGATTGCAGTGTACAGTATGTAAATGTGTGTGTTCAGAACAAGTTATGGAGTCTGAAAGGGAGCACGATGAAAGGATGGAGCGATTGAGTTTGGATAGGAACATCTGGGGCATATTCTGATCACCGTTCCATCTGGTAAAGGGAAACTGGTAACAGGCACATCTGGTAGAAACACATCAGATTGGAACAAAGATAAGACACCAAATCCAAATGGACCAAATTTTGGTGTTTATTATTACCTTTTACTGCTACAAATCACTTAATCACATAAATGAAGCTTTTAAAGTGTATTTAGACTAAGGGATTTTAATGGATGCAAAAAAGGCAAGCTTCATATAAAATAGGTTAAAAGCAAAGTAAAAAGTTTTTATCAGTTGAAATAAAAATCCGTTATAGGTGTATTTCCACTTCTGTATTTTAGTTTCTTCAGGTTTACAAAAAAATGAAAAGTTTTATGAGTTTTGTGCATTAGAGTAAGCCTGTATTATTCTTTAAGCTGTTCAGACAGTTTTGCAAATAATTGATTAATATTGACAGTTCTTAAGTGTCTATTTAGTGACACATTTTAACTGTACAATTCAGTATTGGATGAAATCAAAAATCTTTTTTTGATTATATTGTTCTTGCTAACACAAGACTTTGAACTTCTCCAGCACTTCATCTGGTGACTGGTGTGATGTCATTGTGAGCTGCAATTTTACCACTTTATTAAAGGCGGGGTATCTGGTTTTAAAAAATGCTAACAGTAGCCTACTAGCAATGAAATCACGATCGCACCCTCCATTCAAATCGCCATCCAAAGCCACACCTCCTCCAAAACACATGAACAGGCACAGACCATACATACGTCCACCATTTTCTCATTCACCAGTGAGAAAACTTTGCAGTACAAAGTGAATAACATTACCAAAATAACCAACATAAACAACTGTTTTAAATCAGAATTAGTTAAAGCACACTTTCAGTTGTGTAGACGTAGTAGTAAATCATGACGCTAATTCATAAAGGAACACAAACTTCATAAGTAACACAATGTTTCATCAAAGTAGAATATTTAAATCCATCTACATACAATCATATTGTGTAACACTGTAATAAATACTTTGCTGCCTTAATGTTTTTTGTTAAACAAACTCAGATTTACAAGTTATGTCAACAGAGATGAGTTGTCACAACTTATAAAATATAGTTGAGAAAAGTCAACTTAATTGTAAAAGTTATAACAACTCACCTGTAGTTATAACAACTCAACTCTAGTCAAGATTATAGTAAGTTGAAATGACTTGTAAATCCAAGTTGATTTAACAAAAAAATTTAAGGCAGCAAAGTTATTTTTACAGTGCACCTTACTAAAAGAAACACAACCCTTTCAGACACTTTGCCTCCCACAGTTGTTTGCATCTTGTGGAAAAGCAGTAAAGTTATTGATGTTGATCTGGGTTTTTGCTCTTTTCTGGTCCAGACGGTTTTTGTCGTTGTTGTTTCATAAAATGTCATTTTGTCGCTCCTGTGCAGGTTGTCAATTCAGCAGGAAAGTTTGCCAATCTCTCTCTGTTTAAAGATGGGAAGTGAGTGCACGTGAACGCGCTGATGACGTATGGTGTCTGTGTGAACAGGTTGCGCAGTGGCATGTGCAAAACACGTTCACAGATGAGGGGCAAAAATTGCACGCGTCCATTTATTGTGTTCGGTCCGATTTCAATGATTTGTTGAACATTTTTGTCCTACGCCTTTCAAAGATGACATACATACATTAAAACAACTTAACATAGTGATTGCTATCAGGATGTGAGGAGACTTTTAACCAGTATAACTAAAAATGTTTCTGGATCAAATCAGAAAATGAGCTATTTTGGATGAGGTAAAACATACAGATAAATCGAATCTCAGTAAATGCTGATGTGACCAGACAAGTTTTGATGTCCCTCAAACGAGGCCTGAGAAAGAGGAGGGCCGTGCTAACATAAATCAGTAAATATAATGTTAAAGAATCAACCTAATATTCCTTATATTATTTTTACTAATTCAAGTAAGAATCAAGTATGCAAAAAAAGGAAGTTGCATTTGCAGAGATACAAAGAGAGAGTGAGAGAGAGAGAGTGAGAGAGAGAGTGAGCGAGAGAGAATAAGTGAAAGGACTATACAGGATGAAATACAGAAAACTGACTCATAGATGAAAACATGTACAAGAACATGACTCAAACAGCTTAGTATAAAAGTTTCTAAATATAGCTACATTAAACAGAGATGCTAAAAAGTAAATGCAAAGTAGTCAAGAGGATTATTCATCTGATCATCACATTATTACCTGTAGTTGTTCTTGCTAAACACTCATAACCAAAAAAAAACCCATTAAACAAACTTATTTAAATTACAGTAGAGGGCAGTGGGCACTTCCACTGTCTCACATCACAAATAGACCTTTCTGTTCAGTGTTTGTATACGCTCATGTTTTTTAATGCATTAAGAAAATGCTTTTATTTAAGGCGACTTGCTGATCATTCAATGCATACATTTTATATGTGTGTTCACCATGCCATGGACTGGCCATCTGTCTTATGTTCTACTTCAAACCTGCAAGTTTGGAGAATGGATGGATGTAATTACAAGCATTACAACAACTAAATGTTAGCCGCCTATCCATTTTCCAGAAAATGTGAGCATACACTGAAATGTAGTTGTTTTTTCTGTTAATATGCCATTGCATTACCTTGCAAAACGTCTTGCTCAAAGCAGACACTAGCTTATTTGGGTATGCTGCTTATTAACACCCCTGCACTGTTCCATCTCTCGTTCCCAGCGTGGCCCACCTTCTTTCATCTCTTTCCGTTTTCCATTGCCCCCTCACTGTACGTGATCAATATTTAATATGCTGCATCACTGTTTTATTCTTCCTTTGTATAGCAATTTAGTATTTTATTTATCATAAGCTATAACGGGCAACAAAGTACCATGCACTATATTAGTTAATGTGAGTTAACAAATATTCAAAACTCAGCAGATATTTCTTATGGCCATACAAGTTGTCATGTGTTGTCGAATAGGTGATTAACATTGATGTTAGTGTTAAGATTGCAATGCACGCCATTTATTATCGTATATAGTATAGAAAAATAAATCAGGGTTCCCACACCTTAGTTAACTTCAAATTCAAGGAACTTTCAAGGACTTTCCAGGTCCAATACCCTCAAATTCAAGGACTAAATGTCACATTTCAAGTGAGAGCAAGGTTACATCGTTACAGTTCCCTTTTGAGGGAACTCGCGCTGCGTCACTGCAGTAAACTTTGGGGACGCCTCCAGGGGTAAGTGCATCTGAATGTGTATATCAAATTGAACCAATGGTAAAGGCTTAACGACAAAGACAGGGTCACGCGGGAGTCATGAAGTATATCGCTATCTGAAATGGTGCCAAAGATGGCGTTACAGGGACGCAGGAAGTATGGCAAGGGAGACGCAGCACCTCGTTCCCTTCTCAGGGAACAAGAGTTACATACGTAACCGAGATGTTTTCATGTGTCAAACACAACTATGCAAAAAAGCATTTTGGTATGAATCAACATTCGCATACAGAACACTGTTTAAAACGAACAGTTTAGCATGTGTGCTTAAAAAGTCTAGAATTTTTATGATATTATCCTACACTGCACAATGAATAATATGGATTTTTTTACAGAAAACTTCTTGCATAAAATAGATTCAAGCACTTTCAATGACCTGCATCTATGTATGTATATTTTCAAAAACTTCACAAGGCCTTGAATCTTCCCCCCCAGATTCATAAACTTTCAAGGATTTCAAGGACCCGTGGGAACCCTGGTTAATGTATTGACAGTGAAGCAAATGATGCATGACTCAGACGTGCCAACCTGAAATAAATAAATAACAGAAATGGAAAGTGTGGTCTTCCCTGTTCCACAATCCAGTGATGAAAAAGGAAAGCATGCCCGCCATTACGGTACATTCTATATGGCACACATGTACACAAGTTTAACTTTACTGAAAATTAAAATTTACATATGACATATACGAATGTCATTGCATTGTGTGTGCATGCATGTGTCTGCTGAATTTGCATTTGGTCATGGCTCTCTTCATGCAAAGAGGGATAAAATGTCAGCAGGCCTTAAAAAATTGGTAGTAGTGTGACCTCTCTTGGCATTAAACACGTCTTGAGCTTTTTTGAGGAGACTGAAGTCCTGAAATCTTTTGATTACATTTAGAAATTAGGATTTAATTTCATTAAGGTTTCAGAGATCCTGCAGTTGCCTGATATCGCTCAAGTGGAAGGGGAGTTTACTCTAAATACTTGACACTTCAGCTTATTATACTGTTTTTAATATCACATACAAATTTCCTGTATTTTCTGGTTGTATTATATAAAAAGATACCGAGAAATAATTATATATGATCACTATAACATTGCAAAAACAACAAATCTAATGATAGAATTGTGGCCTAAGATTCTTGCACAGTACCTACTATGTTTGTGTGAACTATATTAAGTTGTGTAAATATATATTTTTTTTTACTTTATCACTACCCATTATCACTTTCAGCGTTTGGTAAATTAACAAATTACAGGTCAAAAAAATATTTATAATTTCTAACCTTCCGTGATAATGGTGCTGTGACGTCATGGCTCACTTCCTCAAGCCTGTCGCGCGACACCGGCTAGGCTAGCATGATAGCGCGATGTGTTTAGCTTTACAACATTAATAATGTTTTAACGAAGCACTAATCGGTGCAACCAACAAACACAACGTATTACCACTCTTGAAGGGAAGCTATACAGTTCAGTGTAAATTCAAAACAACGAATTTCAAGCAAGAATAACCGTATCATAAGGCAGGAAATACAGCATCGAGACAACATGCTAAACAGTTCTCGAGTGCACTTTAGTTTGTCAAATAATTAATAATGAACGGATGAATTGTAGTCCTCACCCTGCCAGCATGTACAAGTTAGTTATATATGTTTATTGTATCACTTCACCATATTATATACGGCTGTTAACGCGTCAGTTTATGGATGGTTTAGCTGCTAAGACTGGCAGGCTATCAGTTGTGTAGCAGCAGGTGTTTTGAACATTGTTGGATTTCTCTTATTTATAGCGTATTGTCTTATAAATGTATATTTCTACTGTGTGTTTCATGTATAGTAAATAAATGTCTGGAAAGGGTGGGGTGTGCTTATAGTTTGGTATAAATTTTGGCCTGTGTACAACGTAAAAATTTTTCCTTGAGTTTGACATTGTTATTACTGTGAATGATATGTCATTATAGCCTTGTTTTTACCATAATCCAGGCAGTATGGCAGAGCAAGTAAGCAATAATATAGAGGTGACTGTGAAAACCCTGGACTCTCAGAGCAGGACTTACACAGTGCAAGCACAGGTAAGCTGGATTTTTTTTACTGCTGAGAAAACAAAGTCTAATTTTTACTTTCACTTGTCATTTATGGTGATGATTTCATTGTGTTTTCCAGTTTGAAACAAGGTGAAGCACAATTAGTCACGTGGCCGTAGATGTAGACAATAGCTGTAGTAGTAGCAATATGTTTGCCACTAGAATTTTTGCTGAATGACATCTTACTTTGTTGTTGTGTTGTGTAGATGACGGTCAAACAGTTCAAGGAGCACATATCACCCTCCGTTGGAATTCCTGTTGAGAAACAAAGACTTATTTACCAGGGCAGAGTGCTTCAAGATGAGAAAACCCTAACAGAGTACAGTGAGTTGATTTGCATAAGCTGGTCTGTTTCCATATCCGACTTGTTTTACAAGCGATTAGGAACAAGTCAACTTATGGGATCTTTTTGGGTGTAGTCTTCTTGGCACCTCTTGAATATGATTAAAAACAATTCACTTGAGAGACAACTTGAGGAAAAATAGACAAGGTAGAAGGTTCCCAAATCTGTTTATTGACTTTCCTGAGCCCAACTCGGCACATGATTTACACTCCACTTTTTTTTTTAAATAGGCTCATTTTCCAGTTCCTCTAGAGTTAAACATTTGTTTTTACCATTTTGGAATCCATTCAGCTGATCTCTGGGTCTGGCGGTACCACTTTTAGCATAGCTTAGCATAATTAATTGAATCTGATTAGACCATTAGCATCACGTAGGGCTGGACAATATGGCCATTTTTTTTTATTGACAGTATACTTCTAAATTTTGGACGATATGGTATAAATCCGATATCGGTATGAATGTTAAAAAAAGGGATGACTTCAAAGAATACCCGAAACGAATGTTTGTACATACAAACTTCTAAACAAATGAATTTACCAAGTCTATGAAGCCTCCTCCTATAAAACTATATAATATTTTCAAAAATAAAAGCTCTAGCATCACGCTCAAAATTTGACCAAAGATATTTTTCCTATTTAAAACTCGACTCTTCTGTAGTTACATCTTGTACTAAGACCAACAGAAACTGAAAAGTTGTGATTTTCTAGGCAGATATGGCTAAGAACTATACTCTCATTCTGGCATAACAATCAAGGACTTTGCTGATGTAACATGACTGCAGAGGCGCAATGATATTATGCAGTACCCGAAAATAGTCCCCTGCTATTGAAAGTTACCAAGGGGAATATTTTCAGTGCACGATGTAACTAAAAAAGTGTCAAGTTTTAAATAGGAAAAATATCGAAACTCTAGTCATTTTTAAGCGCGATGCTAATGGTCTAATCAGATTCAATGGATTATGCTAAGCTATGCTAAAAGTGGTACCGCCAGACCCAGAGATAGGCTGAAAGGATACCAAAACGGTAAAAATCAAATGTTAAACTCTAAGGGAGCTGGAACATGAGCCTATTATCAAAAAAAGTGGAGTGTCCCTTTAACTTTGGCCTCTATTTCGCCATCTCTGATTAAAATATAAAATTGCAGATATTTGCAGAGTAATGTTATGTGCTTGCAATGTGCTTCGTCTCGCTACTCTGCGTGGATGAATCTGATGTCTATGATCACCGCATCAGAGCAGATCTGTCATTATACATCCACATGACAGATGTACATCCTAGTACATCTGAAAACGACCAACCTAAACCCATATTAGTTATCTATTTTCACCCATTCACCCGGCCTATATGACTTCAAGCCTGTGGGAAATTCTAAACTGAATTAATACAGTAAATCTGCTGCGCTTGTTTGGACTAAATGATAACGCAAGTGTTTCAACAGATGCCTTACCATTTTAGAGGAAGCTGTTTCTGCTCCAGTATTTAATGTTGAAATTTAATGTGTTTTATCACAAGCTCGCTGTTTTAACAGATGATTCCCTAAATTTAATAAACGGACATATTTACATGAGGTTCCCCATGATCGTCATTTGAAATTTTACAGATTAAACACTGCCATCTAGATGACACGTTTAAATTCTAAGCAATTGTTTTCTAAACAAGCCACCCACTCCCACCCGGAGCACATGTGATGAAGCGCCTCCACTTCTTTGTTTATAAACGTGATGTCATCACGCAAAGACGAATGCCGTTTCTCAAACTTTTCCTGGGAAAACCGACAACAGCTCAAATTATAATTCGTTATTATAAGTTTACCATTGTGAATTGGGGCAAGGATTTTTTTTCTAAATATTTAATAACTATTTTTTTTATTTGTTATGAATTGCAGCATTAAAGTTTTCAATTTTGTGCTGTCCTCTCTCATTCTATCTAGATGTGGATGGAAAGGTTATTCACCTGGTGGAGCGAGCCCCACCCCAGACCAACCAGCAGGGTGGATCAAGTGGTGTACCCGGTTCCTCTGGTGGGACACAGGGAGGAAATCAAAACCCCAACTCTACCGATGGTTCTCAGGGGACCCCCCTCGGACCCACGCATGACCGCAATGCTAACAGCTATGTTATGCTGGGTACTTTTAATGTCCCGGTTAACATTATGGATCCTCAGCAAATTCAGGTTGATATTTTGATTTGGGTGTTTTTAAAACGGATAGAATTGTTGGATACATTTGGAAATTAGATTTTATATACCTGCTATGGTCTCCCTTTCCTTAGATGTCCATTCAACAGATGATGTCTGGCTTGGGGGATAATGCGAGGAACCCACGAGTCAGCACAAGCACTGGGGTGAGTTGCAGTGGGATTTAAAACTCTTGACCTTGAGTTTCGGGAGGGACAAGTTGGTTTTTAAATGATAGCAGATATAAAGAAATATGCAGATCAACTCTGGCATCCCCCGAATCACCTATTAAAGGGAACACAAAGATATTTTAAGGAACGTTTGTAACCAAACCGACCAAAATATGGAATAATACTACTATGGAAGTTAATGGTGCATCTGATCAGTTTGGCTACAAACATTCCTCCAAATATTAGGCTTTAGACAATATATGAGTAAATCATGAGAGAAAAATTATTTTTGGGTGACCTATTCCTTAAAAAACGAATCATCCACCTACCACCCACCCAAACCCATGATTTTTCCTCAAATTTAGACATCCACATGCAACCCTCACCTAATAGTAACATTAGATTTCCTGTGACTCACATTACATTTATTGTGATTCAGTGGTGTCAAGTCCAGGTTATGGTTGGTTTCCGCTTTTGTGTCTTGTGTTTGACAAAGTATCTTGTACTTGAAGCCTCTAGCATGTCACTTTGTATCAAGCCACACCGTGGGCATACATTATAATGCAATGCTTATAAAAAATATTCATTACGTCATTTATGAACATAATTTGTGAATCCTGTCAGAATGATTCCTATCGACAGTGATCGTAAAACACTTTAAAACATATTTACATTTAAGAGATTCTTTTATTGCTTAGAGATTGATGATAGTTACAGTGAGGAAAATAAGTATTTGAACACCCTGCTATTTTGCAAGTTCTCCCACTTAAAAATCATGGAGGGTCTCAAATTGTCATCATAGGTGCATGTCCACTGTGAGAGACATAATCTAAAAAAATCCAGAAATCACAATGTATGATTTTTTAACTATTTATTTGATACAGCTGCAAATAAGTATTTTGAACACCCGAGAAAGTCAATGTTAATATTTGGTACAGTAGCCTTTGTTTGCAATTGAAGAGGTCAAACGTTTCCTGTAGTTTTTCAATAGGTTTGCACACACTGCAGGAGGGATTTTGGCCCACTCCTCCTCACAGATCTTCTCTAGATCAGTCAGGTTTCTGGCCTGTCGCTGAGAAACACGGGGTTTGAGCTCCCTCCAAAGATTTTCTATTGGGTTTAGGTCTGGAGACTGGTTAGGCCACCCCAGAACGTTGATATGCTTCTTACAGAGCCACTCCTTGGTTATCCTGGCTGTGTGCTTCGGGTCATTGTCATGTTGGAAGACCCAGCCTCCACCCATCTTCAATGCTTTAACTGAGGGAAGGAGGTTGTTCCCCAAAATCTCGCAATACATGGCCCCGGTCATCCTCTCCTTAATACAGTGCAGTCGCCCTCTCCCATGTGCAGAAAAACACCCCCAAAGCATGATGCTACCACCCCCATGCTTCACAGTAGGGATGGTGTTCTTGGGATGGTACTCATCATTCTTCCTCCAAACACGTTTAGTGGAGTTATGACCAAAAAGTTCTATTTTGGTCTCATCTGACCACATGACTTTCTCCCCTGACTCCTCTGGTACATCCAAATGGTCATTGGCAAACTTAAGACGGGCCTGGACATGTGCTGGTTTAAGCAGGGGAACCTTCTGTGCCATGCATGATTTCAAACCATGACGTCTTAATCTATTACCAACAGTAACCTTGAAAACGGTGGTCCCAGCTCTTTACAGGTCATTGACCAGCTCCTTCCGTGTAGTTCTAGGGTGATTTCTCACCTTTCTTAGGATCATTGAGACCCCACGAGGTGAGATCTTGCATGGAGCCCCAGTCCGAAGGAGATTGAGAAGTCATGTTTAGCTTCTTCCATTTTCTAATGATTGCTCCAACAGTGGACCTTTTTTCACCAAGCTGCTTGGCAATTTCCCCGTAGTCATTTCCAGCCCTGTGAGGTGTACAATTTTGTGTCTTTGGACAGCTCTTTGGTCTTGGCCATGTTAGTAGTTGGATTCTTACTGATTGTATGGGCTGGACAGGTGTCTTTATGCACCTTACGACCTCAAACAGGTGCATCTAATTTAGGATAACGAATGGAGTGGAGGTGGACATTTTAAAGGCAGACTTAACAGGTCTTTGAGGGTCAGAATTCTAGCTGAAAGACAGGTGTTCAAATACTTATTTGCAGCTGTATCATACAAATAAATAGTAAAAATATCATACATTGTGATTTCTGGATTTTTTTAGATTATGTCTCTGACAGTGGACATGCACCTACAATGACAATTTCAGACTCCTCAATGATTTCTAAGTGGGAGAACTTGCAAAATAGCAGGGTGTTCAAATACTTATTTTCCTCACTGTACCTCATTAACTGTTTTCCCGTTATTGACCAGATATCTCGTAATTTAAGAGAAAACATTTGCATAAAAATGTGTTACTGATGAGGTTTTAGGGGTATCTGTAATACCGTTATTATCCACTAGATGGCTAGATTCCCTAATTTAAAAAAAACTGAAGCAAAAATAATTTATTAATTTTACAATGCGTTTATGTTTTGATAATTGTTCTGAATCTGATCTCTAACAAAATTCCTTTACAAAAATGCAATTATTTCAGCTTTTTTGTAAAAAAAAACTTTTTTGAAGAAAAATACTTATATTTAAGAGTTTATAAGCAGAGAAAAATTTTAAATAAGATGAAAAGGTTTTTCCCATTTTGTTAGATTTTTTGTTTGAATTTTTGTTTGAAAGCAGTGTCTGTTCTTTCATTTGATATTTGTATGTTTATATATTTTTATATATCTTTGTTTATATACCACGCAGTACGCGCATTTACTCGTGCTCCCTGTGAGTTCAAAAAATTTAATTTTGACGGGTGAATGTCTCGAATTACTAGAATTTCACGCGCGAATGAAGCGCGTAAACTCAAACTGTTCAAGCGTCCAACTACGCGCGAATAGCGTGTTTTTGCCGTCTCTTCCGCATGTGGTGTGAACGCAGAGTTATAAATGAAATCGCTGTTAACAGTAATCAGGCTTTAGAAGTGTTAAATGTTTGGGGGTCTTTTTGTTCATCCCCTGTTGTTTCTTTTTCCAGACGAATGGCTCTGTGAATGTTCAGATCAATATGGACCAATCAATGCAGAGTGAACCCAGACTGCGTCTGCTTCTGGCTGAAAACTTGCTGAGGGACACTAATGCTGTGATACAGACACTTGAGGTAAGAGACAGCAACTTACACATATCTTGCTATTATAAGTTTTAAAATTTAGTGACAAATATTACAGAGTTACATTTGTATGAATGTATGCTTCACGCTAGATGACCCAAAAAAATGTCAGAAGTTAAATGCCCTGCAGTAACACACTATTTCTTCTGGGAAATTATACAATTATTTAAAAAAAATTCCCTGTAAGCCGTTCTGTATTATAATTATTTGCGGTTACTGTTCTTATAAAATATTGTTTTTTGTTTTTGCAGAATAGTCACATAGCTAATTGACATGGTATTAAAAAGGAATAGATGTACGTGCGAAAGGCACATTGTTTGACTTCCTCTTCCCTTTTGATATTTTGTACTCTCTTCTTTTGTTCTCACTCACGCTGTACCTTCTGAATCTATAGGGTCACCCTGCAGATAGCTCCTCTTCCCAGGATGACTCTGCACCTCCACCCACCTCCTCTACTTCCACTCCCTCTCCTTCTTCACAGCCCATGGATACGTCTCCCCCCGCTACCAGTACCCCACCATCCTCCTCCTCCTCCACCCAGACTGATGGTGCTCCACCTCCTCAAGCAGGCCTCAGGTAGGACTCGGTTTCTGTCATAACCACAATGGTGTTTTTGGGTTAATGCGTGGTTATTTACACAATGAATCATAACTGAGGTGAGGCTTTATTAGATACTTCTGTCTAGGGATGCACCGATACCGCTTTTTCCATTAATGATCATATAGCAGAATTCTGGTTATTCGCTGATACCAAAACGATACTAATAACAGTTTGCTCAGACACATATACACACAAACAATCAACATAATTTTAAAGGGATAGTTTACTTTAAAACGAAAATTCTGTCATCATTTACTCATCGTCATGTATTTCTAAACCTGTATAAATTATTTTTTCTGATGAACACAAAAGAAGATTTTTTGAGAAATGATGGTAAACACACAGCAGATAGTGACCACTGACTTCCATAGTAGGAAAAAATAATTTGGAAGTATTGTGATAAATGATGAAGAACATATTTTGATAAATGAAATGATGGTAAGCACACAGTTGACGGTACCCATTAAATTCCATCATATTTTTTATTCCTACTATGAAAGTCAATGGTCACTATCTGCTGTGTGTTTACCATCATTTCTCAAGATATCTTCTTTGTGTTCATCAGAAAAAAGAACAACATGAGGATGAGTGGATGATAACAGAATTTTCATTTTAAAGACGCTCTATGCATTTTCGGCGTTTTTGTCAAACAGCGACCCCTAGAGTCGCTGGAGAATACTTGCAACTGTCTTAATTTCCCACTCTAGTACACCTCCGAAGATAATGACCAGGTAATGTTTCACAATTTCATACAAATATTAGGCTACTGCATAGTCTACTAAACTACAGATGATGGTAATAGGATAATAAGAAGTTTATTCCAAGTGTAGAGTGCATATAATAATAAAGTAGCCTACCGCGTTTGCTGGCTTATAACGTTTTTACATGATTGCAGCTAAATCACAAGTAAACAGTCTATATTCTATGTCTACTGTATCATTTCATTTGTGTTCTTTTATTGTAATGTAAACATTGCAAAATGCCATGACAAAGTTAATTGTGTACGTTGCATTATTTCATAACATTGTTCGTTATAATGTCACTATACATGATTATTGCTATTTATTATAATAGTTTGCAAATTGTGCATGTTTACACTATTTACAACCTCTAGGCTTATTTATGTCCTGATAATTATGTGAGAGATTGACAACTGTTGTCATGATAATCGCATGACATACTACAAGCAAGCGCAACAACATACAACATAGACCGCAAACAAGTTTACAAATAAGAGATTTACTTACTAGTCCATCAACAAGATCGCCAGATCAGCATCCCATCCAGTGCTGTCTTTTAGCTCACGCCAACGAGTAAGTGGGACTCTTGTCCGGTTCCTAACGCGGTCAGATTCTCTTTTCCTTTTCCTACTCTCTTCCGAACGCGCTTTCTTAAATTTTAAATTGTTAAGCCTCACGTCTCAAATTTGAGCGTGCAAGTTGTTGTTATAGGCTTGATCGACTTCATGCGGCGCTGCAAGAACCGACAGCAGGATGACGTCAAAGTGCCGTCTTGGATCATTCTCCCGGTACTTTGACGTCATCCGGCTGTCGGTTCTTGCAGTGCCACACGAAGTCGAACAAGCCTAACGTATGTGACGTTTTTGTCAGGGGCGGTTCTCTCAAGCTTACATTGGTGGTTTTGCTAGCGGCGTCCTCCCCGAGCTTCAACAGGAGGATGATTCGCCCTACTATGACTTTGTTTACCACTGAAATAACTGTGAAGCTGTTATATTAAGGTTAAATAACTGCATAGTGTGTCTTTAAGCTATTACGTAGGACGTTCTTGCTCGTGACCCGGTGGTTGGGGACCGCTGGTCTAAAGCAAGTAATTTATTGTCATATATAATCAGTGACATAAAATGGTCTTAAAAAGGACAAATAACCGACTTATGAAAAGTAGCTATTGTGACAGGTCTACTTGCGCACATCCCGGGCGCAGAATAATGCACTTGAAGCATCTTCTCACAGGAATCCTCGCTCCGCAATGAAACGTTCATAACTATTAAAACATTAAGGGCCCTATTTTATCGATCTAAGCGCATTGTCTAAAGCGCACAGCGCAACGTCAAAATGGGCGTGTCCGAATCCACTTTTGCTAATTTAACGACGGGAAAAATGGTTTGTTTGCCGAGCGCATGGTCGAAAAGGGTTGGTCCTATTGTAATGGGAGTATTTTGGGCGTAACGTGCAGTAAACCAATGAGAGTCACAGCTCTCATCCCCTTTAAAAGCAAGTTGCGCTGGCGCTATGTCTAATCCCTATTTAGATGACGAACTTTGTAAACTGAAAAACTAAGCGGAGGAAGAAGATCCCCAGTTTAAGATTAATGTTAAATAATTGTGTTGTTTTTCACTTGTATTGAAATTATTTTTTTATTAAAACCTTTAAAACCCGTTTTCTTTTAGTCATGGAAGTAAAAAAGCAGGCTTGTAATTGCTTTAAATGTATGGCTATCCAATATCATAAAAAAATAATTTACAAGTATGTAAGATAAGGTTTGTACTCTAAAAATACTTTTTTTGTAACAAACAGAAGATAAAGATTTACAAACGGCTCTCCTCACGTTTCAGCACTTTGGACAGCGGTTTTTTTTAGCAAAGAGTTTTTTTTAAGCATTAATTAAAAATGTTTCTCATATCCGCAGGTACAGAGTCAATACAATAAATCCGTGAGGTAGCATTAAAAAAAACATTTAAAAACAGATGCATTTGTTTAAATCAAAGCATTTATTTACTTACCAGGCTGCAGGTGAAGCAGCTCTTTGCGCCTTCTAACGTCTCATAATTAGTCCTCATTTATGTCCAAGAGACTCAATAATAATCTTTTACATTCAATCCTTTAATCTTTTATATTTAAAAGCATTTTTGTGCTGCTGCGCATTCATGTACTTTGTGATAAGCAAACCCGCGTTGTCCTCCCGTTCATAGGCGCATATTTCTAATGCGCTCTTTAAATAACATAAAACACATTGCGCCATTGACTTTAGAGCAGGTTTTTGTTGGTCAATGGCGTAGTCTATTTTAGTTGCCTCAAAATAGCAACGCGCCAACAATGCGCCTGAACACACCTCGTTTTCAGACCAGAACGCCCATGGGCGCAAAAGGGGGCGCAAATGCATTTGCTATTTAAACAACGCGGCGCTAAACGTGAAAATAAGGGTGGAAACTAGCGAAAGACACTTGCGTCGCGCATTGCGCTGCATTGCGCCGGGTGTAAGATAGAGCCCTAAGGGGTGCTTTCCCGGACAGGGATTAACTTAAGCCAGGACTAGGCCTTAGTTTAATTAGAAAATACACTAGTTTTAACAAACATGCCTTACTAAAAACATTACTTGTGTGCATTTTGAGGCAAAACAAAGGGCACTGATGTATTTTAAGATGTGCAAGTTGTTTTCAGTTTGGACAGCTCTTACATTTATTTTAGTCTAGGACTAGTCTAATCCCTGTCTGCGAAACCGCCCCAAAGAGATTATCTACTTCTCCAGTGCTTTAGCCCAGTAGCGAGTACCACATGAACTATATGCGTTTGTTCTTAACATAAAGCCATCAAGTTTATTAAGACTATATTAGGAATATATTGCATAATAATGTTTATGGTGCTTGTATAATAGCTTGACAGTAACAAAATGGGTAAAGCACAGTATCGGGTTTGGATCGGTCCCTTTAGTCTGATACCGATCCAGCAAAAAGGTCCAGATTGGCGCATCCCTACTTCTGTTTTAGCCTAATATGCAGAAGAAGCTAGAAGTACCTTATTTTTGGTATTATTTTGTACATGCACAATATGGGCCGAATTGATAACTTTTTGGAAAACTGTTCTGTTTAATGGTGCAGAATTCACCTCCGTCCCTTAAGTTATTTGTGTAAAAACAAAGGTTTTTGGACTTTTTACTTATGAATTGTTTTGTGGTCTATTCGTGTTTATGATTGTCATAGAAAATACTTTTCATTGAAATGCTGGTTTAATGTGTATTTTCTTAAATAATGACCTTGTATCATTTGGATGCCCAGTTGAATTATTGGTGGAATACCTTATGAAAGAGCGCATTTATTGGCACAAAGTTTGTGTGTATTTCTTGTAGAATGACTAAGAAATTGATACAGAAACTAAAGAAAACCGAGTTTCAGTTTTTGGGTTTCATATCACCTGATAGCTTTCTTCTTTTGTCTTTTTCTTTAGTTTTATTTAGAATTTTTATTGTAATGAAATTTGTGGGAAGGCTAAAGAGACATTAAAACAAAACGCCTACAATGGGGAGAAAATGAAATGTTTAAACTAGGATACAGAGTTTCAATAGTAATGGAGTGGGCATACAAAGACATTGTTGATATTTTCTGTCAGGTTAGGAAATGTAGGGGTTTCTCCCGTTTAACCTCGCTGTGTTAGGAAACCAACATCTTTTTGATGCTGCGGTATTAAAAGGTCTAGCCACCTGTGAAAAAGAAACATTTTCTTGTGCAAATTCATGCAAAATGCAGTAAACTGCATTGTATTGTATATTATTAACACAAATTCCTATTTTGTTCGGTTATATTTTTTGGTATCATTTTTTTTATATATTACCCTTAACCCTATGCATTTTTGTTTTCTTACTTGTTAAATAATGATTGTATTGTAGTTCAATTGATAAAGCATTGTGTTGGCGGCACCTTAAAAGGTCATGGATTCGATTCTCAGGAAACACATATACTGATAAAAATGTATAGATTGAATCCACTGTAAATTACTTTGGATAATAGCATCTGCCAAATACGTAAATGTGCGTTGATCAGGTCTTTCCTTTTATCAAAAACCTGAGAAGTTTATGTGGATGCCAAGACTCCAAATACTGTAGATGATGAGTCACATTTTTCAGTTTCATGTGCAGATAATCTGTACACACACCAACCGTAGGTGTTTAACTATAATAATGCGTTTTTTTAAAGCCACTAAAAAGTTAAGCTCCCACATCTCTTGTATACTACTCATAAGTTAAAAGTCATCTTAACCACCATTCTCACCACTAGTATTTCCTCATTCAGTTTTAAACAAGGATTTTAAGTGTAAACAGCCCTGTGTGTTTAAACTTTTTTTCCTAACCCCCATTTTTAGCTCTAACCATGAAAATAACATCCCCACACTAAATGTTTGCAGAGGGCTGTCAAATGATTCATCGCGATTAGTTGTTTACAAAATAAACTTTTGTGTGTGTATATGTGTGTGTGTACTGTGTGTAATTATTATAATGTATATATAAATACGCACACATCAATGTATATATTTAAGAAAAAATTACGTGTAAATATATATTTTAGTGCTGAGCAAAGATTATTCGCGATTAATCGCATACAAAATAAAAGTGATTTTTTGCATAATATATGAGTGTGTGCTGTGTGTAATTAATATGTATATATAAATACACACACATTCATTTATATATTTAAGAAACAATTACGTGTAAATATATATTTTAGTGCTGGGCAAAGATTATTCGCGATTAATCACATACAAAATAAAAGTGATTTTTTGCATAATATATGAGTGTGTGCTGTGTGTAATTAATATGTATATATAAATACACACACATTCATGTATATATTTAAGAAACAATTACGTGTAAATATATATTTTAGTGCTGGGCAAAGATTATTCACGATTAATCGCATACAAAAGTGATTTTTTTTGCATAATGAGTGTGTGCTGTGTGTAATTATTATGTATATATAAGTACACACACATTTATGTATGTATTTAAGAAACATTTACGTGTGTTTGTGTGTGTGTGTGTGTGTGTGTGTGTATATATTTATTTATATTTTTATATATTCTATATGATATATAATTTTTTTAAATTATATATAAACTGAAAATTTTCTTAATGTATATATTATTTATATATACATACTAATTACACACAGTCAAACACATACATTATGCAAATGCAAACTTTTATTTTGTATGCGATTAATCGCGATTAATCGTTTGACAACTGTAGCTCCTAAGCTATTTATCCTACGGGCATGATTGTGATATATTCTGAAAGATAATTCCTTAAGAATTAGAAGACAAGCTGGACCATATCGCATTCATATCGCAGGTGATACCTCCGCAATAATTAATGCGAAATTGAACAGGGAACAACAGCTTTGTGTAGTAAATGCTGCTCCATGTGAAAGCAGGTGATGGCGATTTACTACCAATCAAGGAACCGGCTTTACTGACGAATCACATGCGATTTATCGTGCAGCCCTAATCTAAACCCTTGAAACTTTGTAATGATATATGGCATGACAAGTTTAATACCCTACTTTATCAATATAGTACATTGTAAATGTAATACTTTGTAAACAAAAATGCGTCAGGACCGATCGATCACAGGCCTTGTTTGCTTTAACCTCTTAAGCGTCGTCCTATCCTTTAGAGTGGGGGGGTGAAAAGTTGAAGTGCATCTTCAAATGAATATAACTCTGGCACTTTTTGGTCTAGAAGCCTAATCTTGGTCTTGTTTTAAAGAAGACAATTGAAGGTTTTTGACTGAAGTGTAACCAGGTGAAAATATTTAACAGAAAAATTGTTATAGCAGTTTACATTTATTTTAATAAATAAAAATAATCCAATAACATATTAATTTTATTAAAAAAATTATAAAAAGGTAAATTTTTAAAAAAAGTAATAATGTAAACATGAAGCCAGATGTCTCAAGCAGTTGTGATCCAAATTTCAAGTTAAAATCACAAAAAATGAGGTTTGTGTTACAGTTTTAGTGGTTTTACCAACAACGGCCAGTAGGTGTCAACGGTTTGCTGCATACTCTTGTCATAAATGAATCAATTACTTTCACAGCATTATTATTACTGCTAAAACATTTTGAAATATGAAAACTACATTCTAAGAGCTTTCCAATGATATATAGTTTGTCAACATTTTTGAAGATTTATAATAGGATATAGGCATTATGAATAAATAATAATAATATGCATTCCTATGGGAGGGGGGGCATGTAACAAAAAACTGTCACTAAATTATTTCTATCATCAGATGACTTTGACATATGAAAACTACATTCTGAGAGCTTTCCAGTGATATATAGTTTATCAAGATTTTTGGGGTTTAGGGTGGGGGTTTAGTGTTAAAAAAATGTAAAAACATATTGGGCCTACATGTGGGCCAGTGACCTTTTTGAAACTGACTTTCACTATGTCATTTTTTTCTCAAAATGGTAAAGATATATGATAACTACACTCTTAGAGCTTTCCAATGATATATAGTTTGTCAAAATTGTTTAGGTTTGGAATAGGGTATTAGTGCTATACATATGTAAAAACAAACTGGGTCCACCTGTGGCCCGGTGACATTTTAGAATCTGACTCTTACTCTGTTATAATTTCTCCAAAATGGTGATAAAATATGAAAACTACACTCTTAGAGCTTTCCAATGATATATAGTTTGTCAAGATATTTTAGGTTTAGATAGGGTTTTTGTGTTACCAATATATAATAACAACATGGGCCCACCTGTGAACCTGTGGCATTTTAGAAAATGGCTCTCACTATGTAATGTCTTTCCCAAAATTCTGATGAGAAATGGAAACTACACCCTTAGAGCTTTCAAACGATATATAGTTTGTCAGGATTGGATAAGAATTCACATGGAAACACTGAAGTAAACGTAGGCGCCCCACTGGCGAGACAGTGACATTTATCAGGATATAAATGTTTTGAGGCGCACTCTCTTCATAAATGAATCAATTACTCTCCCTACATAATTTATTTTATAAAACGCTGCTGAAATATGTATTCTAGAGGCTTAGACCTTTCCAACAATATATAGTTTGTAGTGATAGATTAACATTTACCTCAACAATATTGAAGTAAACTTAGGTGTCCCGTATACGGGACGGTGACGCTTAACAGATTGCTTTAACAGGTTAACCTGGCAGACTTTATTGTGTTTGTTTGTCAAAAGTTGTTATAAACTGTGAGTTATCTCGAAACCAAACATTACATGCATGTGCCCACATGTTTACATGTGCGTCACAAAATGTGTTTTTAAAGAAGGTTTTTGCTATTAACATGGTTTTGTACTGTTGCTGTTTTATCTGATACTTTATTCCCATTAGTCACCCAAGCCCATCTGAGATGCTGGAGATGCTGACAGAGCTCAGGAGGGTGGAGGAGAGACTTCAGCCATTTATTCAGAGAGCTCACCTCATTCTAGAGGCCGCCACAACTGCGGATTACAACAACAACGTAAGCATCTTGCTTATCACAACAGTCGCTGGACTAATTAGGCCTCAGTTACTGTGAATTTTGTTATCACATTAGCTGCATTTCCATCGAAACTTGAAGCGCATCCTTTTAAAATTCCGAAAAAGAAAAACACAAATGCAATTTAGGTGCGTTTCCATCAAGTTGTTTCGAGTCAAAAACCTCCTTAACCGATCGCGGGCCCCATTCACTTCCATAGTATTCTTTTTTTCTTATTATCGAAGTGTTTGGGGCTCACAATGACAGAATTTTCATTTTTGGGTGAACTATCCCTTTAAGTCTGAAAAACACAAATAGTAGCATAAACTATAATTATTATATTATCTTATTTGCATTGTCTTTTTTCTAACAACACCCAGGAGAGGGATGAAGACCAGCGTATTCTCAATCTTGTTGGGGAAGCCCTTCGTCTCCTTGGAAATGCCCTTGTTGCCCTGAGCGACTTGCGTTGTAATCTGCTGAGCAGCCCTCCACGACACCTGCACGTTATTCGGCCCATGTCCCACTACACATCCTCCGTCTTGACTCCGCCGGGTGTGCATCACATTCCCATGCAGGTGAGGACGTGGTCAGAGAAACTCGTGTGACATGAAAAACTGAAAGTGAAAGATTGATGTTTTTTCTTTCCCTTCAGGTGTCATTTAGTCCACATATGAGTGTTGAGGTGTTTTTGTACCTGTGGGTTTTCCAGTGTTTTAGGAAGTGTGATAATTCGTCATTCATAAGTCATGTAAAATTTGGTTGTTTTGTGATAGCCTCTATAACCGAATAAGTTTTAACATTTAAATTGACATTTAATTGCATACAGTTGAATCTCGGAACTACAGTGACTATGTCGGCCAATGGCAGACCGGCTGAGGGCCAACCTCAATCCACCGGCCAATCAGATCAGCAAGGCCAGACACCTACCAGTCAGCCTAGTTCAGCCAATCAGCAGAGTGGGCAGCCAGGGCCCAGAGTAATCCGAATCAGTCATCAAACCATGGAGCCTGTGGTGATGATGCAAATGAACATCGATGGTGGGTTTCGTTTGTAAGTTTATAGGATGGAGTGATAAATAAATTTGTTATATCGATTTACATATATGTCTTTAATATATGTTTCAGACTCTGGAAACACTGCTCAGGCCAATGGTCAAAATCTTGCTGGCCCTGGACAACCTGGTTAGTCTTCAGATAGATCATCTTACCTTTGTCTTATAGGGAATTAGGGCTGGGGGGTATGCACCTTTTAGGGATGGGACGGTATGAAAATTTCATATTATGATTATAGTGACTAAAGTTATCACGGTTATCAATATTATCATGGTTTTGTTAAAATGAGATGGAAATCTTCAATACACACACTGAAAACATTTTGTTTGAAAAATCACAATTTAATATTTTATGTCCCTGAAATTATTTCTGTGGTAAAAAAATAAATCTGTCTAATAAGTTTACCGTGAATGAATACAATACATTATCTCTTAAATGCCTTCTTGTGCAAAAAACTGTTGCATGTGCGCACCTGCGTCAAACTGATTCTGGCTCGACAGGATTTACAGCTAGTTTTCAAAATCATGGTAATCAAACACGGTTATAATGAAATTAAATTTTAAACGATAATAGTAACCGATAGGACATTTTGTCGTGGTTAATACCGTTACTCTGAAATAAAATGTCAGTCGTAAGAGATTTTTCTGTAATGTGTATACCGCATAAATAAGTGGGCGTGGCTAACTCTGCACTAGCTTAATAAGTGGGCTTGGCTAACAGAGTGTGATGGAGAAACGTTAAATAATCCACACATGACAAATGACCGAGTATTTTCTCTAATTTCATAATAAGCGCTAGTGAATCCACCGCTGTATCTATTAAAGGAACACACCACCATTTTCAATATTTTTCTATGTTCTTACCTCAACTTAGACAAATGAATACATACCTATCTTTTTCGGTGCGTGCACTTTATCTTTGTGCAGCGCGTCATGGATGTGTTAGCATGTGGGCTGGCCCCATTCGTTCCTTGGGATCCAAACAGGGATGAATTTGGAAGCCACCAAACACTTTCATGTTTTCCCTATTTAAAGGCTGTTACATGAATAGTTACACGAGTAAGTATGGTGTTACATAATAAAACGTGCTGATTTTTTAATAAAAAATTAGAATTATATTGTATGGTGGAAGAGCAGTTTGTAGCACTTCGACATTGGCGCGCAGTAACAACATCACTCCTTCACTGCAAAAAATGACTTTCTTAGTATTTCTGTCTTGTTTTCATTAAAATATCTAAAAATATCTTAAATGAAGATGTATTTTCTTAATGAGCAAAATGACCCCAAAAAAGTATAGTTTTCAGACAAACAATTAAGTGAATTTGTGATTAAAACAAGCAAAAATAACTGCCAATGGGGTGAGAACATTTTACTTGAATTAAGTGTTTAAGAAAAAAGAAATCTTATTTCACAATTTTTTTTCTCACCCCATTGGCAGATAATTTTTCTTGTTTTGGGGACAGTTTCACTTAAATTGTATATTATTTGTCTTAAAACTAGACCTATTTACCTAGGTCATTTTGCTCATCAAGAAAAAGCATCTCAATTTAAGAATATTTAGATATTTCTACTGAAAACAACACAAAAATATTAAGTGAAAAGTCATTTTTTGCAGTGTTACTACTCCCCCTCTCGCTCAAACTGTCAATATTACTGCACCCAAGGTCGAAGTGCTGCAAACTAAGTGCTCTTCCGCCATACATTATAGTTCTCATTTTTTATCCGTTTAAAAAATGATCATGTTTTAGTTTGTATCACCATACTTACTTGTAACAGTCTTTAAATAGAGAAAACATGGAAGTGTTTGGTGGCTTCTAAATTCATCCCTGTTTGGATCCTAAGGAATGAATGGGGCTAGGCTAAATGCTAACACATTCACAACGCGCTGTACAAAGATGAAGTGCATGTATTGAATAAAACATAGGTGTTTATTAATTTGTCTAAGTTGGGGTAAGAACATAGTAAAATATTGAAAAATGGTGGTGTTTTCCTTTAAAAATACTGTATACACGCCGTATACAATATATACTATATCTTTAATAGCCTAGAAAGAAAAATCTGATTTAAAAACAAGATTCTGTCTATTAAGATTTAATGTGCTGTTATCTTCTGGGCATTTTCACTTTAACACTGACTTTAACTTGCCCATATTTTAAAACTGTGATGGGCATTTAGTTAAATGCCAAGTAGTGCATTTTGTTGGTATTTTTATTATTGTAGATACATGTGACTTTGCATGTTGCAGGTGCTCCCCCTACTGTTCAGATTCCTGGTCTACCTCCCGAGTTCATGCAAGCCATTGTGCACCAAGTCACTCAGCAAGCCATGGCCATGGCAAACGCTGCCTCTACAGGCCAGCCTGCACAACAGACCAGCACACCCTCAGCAAACATCGGCACCGGCTCCACTCCACCACCCCCCATGTCTCCGTACCCCCCTCAGGCCAGAGTGGTTTTTACCAGACCCTCTTTTACTCACAGGATGGCCAGCCCTGCTTTTACCACAAGGGGGGCCACTATTAACCTCAGAGCAGCTGTTCCACCAATGATGGGCCAACAGCCCGGACAGGTAAATTACAGCCTAATTAAACTATGAGAATATAAAAGTGTAAATTCCAGATTAACCAGTAAAGGGAATTTAACAAAGTTTTTGACACATGATAAAGCTCATAGAGAATTATCCAGTTACTCATCGAAAATGTACCATTAAAATTGATCGTATACAGAAAGCATTCAATATGTGCGAAAGACTGAAGTTAAAAACAATTTGTTGATATTGACAAGTAACTACTGAGGATTGCGTTTCAGTGTTATTAATGTTAACATTTTTATTTTCCACTCAGATGCCACAGGCTGGACAGATGCCTCCGAATGCTCTTAATCAAATGATTGGGGGACTAGTTGGGCAGCTTCTCACTGGTGCCGCTGGGCAGATGGGTACATTTCCATAATTAGTATTTGTTTATGTACAAATATATCTGATATGGAAATATGTCATAATTTTCCTTTACATCCACAGGCGGTCAAACCACCACATCATCTTCATACACTTTCGCCTCCTCCACTGTCTCCTCTTCTTCCTCTTCCTCCTCTACAAGCACTCCGACCACCACCAGCTCCAGTGGATCCGGACCCACACCGTCGAGCAATACCAGCACTCCACAGCCTGGATCTGCACCCAACCCTCCTCAGGAAACACCCCCAGGAGGAAACCTAGAGCAATTATTGGGGTCTCTTCTGGGCGGCGCTGTTGCAGCAGGCGGCCAGAACCCTTCAATAACAGTCACAATGCCCGGCATCCCTACGTTCATTCAGGGGGTCACAGACTTCATACAGGTGAACAGCCTTTTGGCTTGGTAGATATATATTTAATGCGAAAGTGAAATTAGTTAATAATTTATATCATCAGGTGTTTTGGACTTCCCGAATGTGTAAGATGGTTTTATGCATGTCAATTTTATGTGTGTCATCAGGCTTCCCAGCCACTTTTCTCTCAGCCGCCCTCGGGACAGCCTCCCGCCCCGTCCCCCACCGCTCCTCCGAATACGGGCCCTGCTCCTGGTGCCACCCCCGCCGCTGCTGCTGCAGAGGGCCTCAACCCTGAGCTCTTCACAGGGATAGTGCAGGGCGTCCTGTCCACCATGATGGGCTCTCTGGGCACCCCTCAAAACGAAACCGAGAGCATCGCTCAGTTCATCCAGAGGCTTTCCCAGACCAGTAACATCTTCACCCCTGGATCTGGAGATGCAATTGGTGAGCTTACCTATTGTAAAAAAAATATATATTTTTATTAAAAATTATTTAAAAATTATTACTATCAGCTGAATTTACGTTACGTTTATGCATTTGGATATAAGTTTTATATGCATGTGTACCTTCTGGTAATCGAATCCACAGTCTTTGCACTGTTAACCATTTGCATTAACTAATTAAGTAACATTTTAAAACATTCTTATTTAGAAGTCTCCCCCTTCCTTTGTGCTTTCCAAGTGGCCACATTTATCTGCATGTGGAAAGAGAGACAATCTCCTGTGTATCTAAAGCTAAACTGGAGTTTGTGTGTGTGTTAAGGTTTCTTTGGTGATCTTTTGGCTTTGGTGTGTCAGAACTTCTCCATGGTAGATATGGTGTTGTTGCTTCATGGGCAGCATCAGCCATTGAGTCGTATCCAACCCCAGCTCGCCCAGTTTTTCATCGAGCATTTCCTGCAAGGCCGTGAGCCTACCGAGGCCAACATCACGGTAAGTCCTACTTTTGATGTATTTGTTGGAAAAAATTGGACTAAATTAAACAGGATATTTTGTGGTAATTTTTTAGGTGTTGTCCTTTGGCCCACAATAGTTTTTTGCTGCTCACCTGTACACGTTGGCTAGATTTACACTGCAGATCTTGTTGCCCAATTCCAATTTGTTGCATATATCTGATATTTTAGACAACCCGCTTACATCATCTTTTAAAAGCCACTCGTATCTGATGTTTGTATTTACACTAAACACTTGGCAAAACAATTCAAGGTAGACATACGGACCTGGATTAGAAACCACAGAGCACATAAAATGTTGTGATTATCAATGAACATATACATGATTATAGAGCTTTATTTCTGTAACAAGACATAAAACTTCAACATTACAGCACTAAGCGGAGTCGTTGTCCTCCATTATGCTGCTAATGCTGGGTGCACATCAAAAGATAATGGGGCCGATTTGCCCCCCTTCTGACAATCCTAGCTTTGTCCCGATTATCTTGATGGTTCTACAGATTGTTTTATGAGATTTTCCCTTGGTGTGAAGTGTGTCCAAACAAATATTAAACATGTTTACGATCAGAAACCCTGATGTGTGGGGGACCCCCGAGGACAAATGCACGCACGCTCTCGAGATTATAACGTTAAACGAAACAATATCCAATCAGAAAGCGAGATGATCGAAAATGGAAGCAGTCATGGTGCAGCACAAAGTGAATTTGATGCAAAGTGAACTTGTACAGACCATATTCCCGCTGTCTCCATGACTTCACCCGAATACTTTTCTTTTTTCCCCTTGAATTTCTGTGAAAATCATTCCAAACACTATCATTGAAATTTCTTCCTGCATATCGTCCATCATGCTTATTCTGAAGTCTCGCGAGATTTTACGAGATTTCCTTTCTTCACAGTCGAGACTCTGGTTGAAAATCTGTTTGTGTGTGGTGTGCTGTCTTTGACACATCATGGCACACCACACACTATATGAGCAAAACGGTTAAATCTAGGAGTTTTTATCCTCATGTTTGTGTTTGTGATTTATCACATTTTAAAAATGTAAAAAAAATCTTTTGGTGTGTACCCAGCATAAGAAGAGTCATATGATCGTGGGTGGTGTGTACCTGAGTTGACGTAATTTGCCAGCGTCACATTTGTAATGACGCACGACACGCTTTGATCTGATTTATTTTCACATATAAATGAAGCCTGAAATCAGAATATCATTTTTTTTCCTGCTTACACGTCTATGGGTCATATCCGATCTGTGCCACTTGAGAGAAAAAAATCGGAATCGAGTCACTTCAAACCAGCGGCCTTAGTTTTTTGCTCTCCTTGGTTTGATTCTTGATTTCTCCTTATCTTTTTGTCTCTTGCTTATTTTTTAATAGGCAGCTGCTGATGAATTAATCGCCGAACTGGAGGAATACATAACAGAAAGTTTTGTAAGAACTCGTCTGTCATGTTTAAGTCGCCTTTACATACTGCTGATCGATGCAATACTGCTTCATGCACTGAAAGTTGACATTTGATGTACTTTCTCTCAAAATCTTCCAGTCGACGGTGACGGTCCGTGATGGAGTTGACATCACCCAGACAAACCGTTTCTTTCTCAGACAGCAGCTCACAGGCATCGCCACCCACATCCTGAACTCTACAGGTATGTTTAGATTAGACGCATCATAAAGATGACATCAGACCTATTGAAATTTTATGGTTACTACATATTCAGTCTACCAAACACCTTATCATCATTCAGTTTGGCTTTAAGGTCATGTTTTAATTTAAAAATCATCTAATATTGTCTAATGTTTTCTCTAGATCAGACGTTTGGTCCTCGACTCCTACAGCTGTGTAATCGTGCTCTCTTTGAATGTCTGGCACTTAACCTCTACTGCCTTAATGGAGAACAAAGTGCACTTACTGCCGTCATCAACCACCGCATCGTAAGTACCCAGAACCTGTTACACCCCTTCATCTTTGTTATTCCTGTCTGCGACCTACGACTTTATCTCTGTAATTTCCATGTTGGTGGGGGTATCAGTTTACAGTATTAAAAAAATATCTTGAATGAGCATCTACTGGTACTATTAGTAAAGTAGGCTACTAGTATTTCTTTTCATTTATACAGACACTTATCCATAGCGGCTTACAGCACATTCAAGCACATTTTATCAGTATGTGCTTTCCCTGGAAATCGAAAAAGTAATAAAGTGATAGTTGAGCTTTGTGAAAGTAAAGACTTGCATTTAGGGAATTATTCATTGGACTGTTTTAAACTAATCCCATTCATTTGTGACTACAAGCCAATAAAGCAATATAATTTATAACATGTGACACTGCCTGTTTTTTTAGTGCTGGGCCTAGATTAATCTAGATTAATCTCATACAAAATAAAAGTATTTTTTTGCATAATTAAGTTTGTGCTTTGTGTAATTCATGTATGTATGTATTTATATATTTATATTACATATAAATAAAAAAAGATATATAAATAAAACATTTCTTAAGTGTGTGTGTGTGTGTGTGTGTGTGTGTGTGTATGTATATGTGTGTGTTTAAATATACATAATATTTACACGCAGCACAAACTCATATATTATACAAAAAATTACTTTTATTTTGTATAAGATTAATCTAGATTAAAGGTGCAGTGTGTAAATTTTTGCAACATCTAGTGGTGAGGTTGGGGATTGCAACCAACGACTCAGTCCACTGCTCACCCCTCGCTTTTGAAACACATGGGTGATTCTCACGAAAACTTGGTTTTAAAAATGTCAAGCATGAAAATGTAAAAATTGCTTAAATTTTCCTTTTTTTCCCACCAGACATTGAAAAACAAAGTCTGGAGTACATGGGAACATTCATTTAAAAACTTTTACTTATCATTTAACACTTTTTGTAACATAATTAAAAACATTAGTCCTAAAAAATCTCATTACCGCAACAGTCAGAAAACATCAACACTGACATGTTTTCAAAATGACATGACAAACCTGAAAGAACATAATTTGGAGATTCTGCACATGCATTTAAAATCAAAGTATTATGCTTCTATTAATTAAAATAACATTTAATAAGCATCTGTTGCGGTAATGATAATCAAAATGTCGTGTAAGCATTCTGACAAGACAATATTTCAAATTAACTGTAAAAAAATGATCTTACCTGGTAGCCATCTTGAAGTAACTGGTCCATGTGCTTGGTCACTCAAAATCAAACTTTATTAAAATTCTGTATGTGTGCTTAAACTGTTCTCAAAAAGTGTTGCGGAGGATGAGAACATCAGGCATGGACACATCATTTTCCTAATTTTTCTTCATTATTATTATACATGAATATGCAGTAAATATTTTTTCTGTCATCTAAAGTAGTCTAGCAAAACATCCATTTTTTTTATATATTTTTGTGTTCATTTGATTAAATTACAACATAACGCATGTTCAAACACAGCCGGACACATTGCGGTAATGAGAATTTCAGCAGAAAATTTGATAAAATGTCCAATTATAAATTCTTATGTTGAAATCACACATTGTGCAAGGTAGAACACAGTATTGTGTTAATTCTGATGCTTTTTAATGTTATTATATTACACATTTTAAAGCTAAAATCATTAGTGCCGTGGTGTTTCAATGGTTTCGTGAGAATCACCCGCAAAGAGAAGCTACTTTAGCCCCCACCGGACAAACATGTTCTCGATTGAGACAACTTAGCACAAAATGATGACTTTCATTTAAGGGGACCCTCAGTATATGTAGAAACATCTCATTCTAAGGTAATAAAAACATAACGGTTTATTATGAAAGATCTTTATACACCCCTAATCATATAGTTTTGTTTAATATTTTGCATTTATGTCAAGAGATCCTTCTAAAAATTACACACTGCACCTTTAATATATGCCCAGCACTAGTTTTTTTTTTTTACATAAAAGCATCCTAAACAATGTTATGAACATTTTGTAAAAATATAACCTTGATATCTTTAATATTTACTGAATATTTTTAAAGACTTTACCCTTGTTTTCATAGGCAGGGTTTATAAATTTGTATTATAAGCAATATTTAAAGGGATAGTTCACCCAAAAATGTAATCTCTCTCATGTTGTTACAAACCTGTATACATTTCTTTTCTGTGATAAACACAAAGGAAGATATTTTGAAAAATGTTTGTTACCAAACAGTTCATGAGCCCCATTCACTGCCAAAGTATTATTTTTTACTATGGAAGTGAATGGGGCTTTTGACCGGTTTGGTTACAAACATTCCTGCAAATATCTTAATTTGTGTTCATCAGAACAAAGAAATGTATACAGGTTTAAAATAACATGAGAGGGAGTAAATTATGACATAATTTTTATTTTTGGGTGAACTATCCCTTTTCAGTTTGTAGTATAATTTCTTTTGCTATGAATCTTTAGGGTTAGACATGCATGTATGTACCAGAGTCTGTGTATGAGAAGTGCATTTTGTACTTTTTGAGTTTTTTATCCATCAAATGTTTCCCTAATGTTGGTTTACGTGCCTCACTAGCGCACAATGTCAGCAGAGGTCAACCCCAGTTTGGTAAACTGGTTAACTGGTATGATGACCATGAGGCTGCAAGTGATACTGGAGCACATTCCCATTACAGAGGAACAGATCACCCATTACATAGTCCACACACAGGTTCTGTTTATCACTTAAACATTACAATAATAAAACTATACATAAATAAATAAAATCTGACTAATATAGCAGATTGGCTAATGCTGCTGGTTTAAAATATATTATTTTAAAGGGTGAAGAGATGACGGAAAGGCCCATACAGGATTCAGAGCCTCAGAATGTGGAGGTAAATAAAGATCACAGGTTTAAGTGTGGCATACGATCTTATCTATTACTCTGTACTTCATGTAATTTATATCTGTATCATCGATGTGTGGAGATGGGGGACAGCCTTTCTCCAACACCTGCTACTACAGCAGAGGAAGTTCTGGCCACCTCTCATGAAGCAGGAGCGGTAGGAGGTCCAGCAAGGGAAGAAGGAGCCGTTGGAGGGGAGGAGCCAGGGAGGGATGCTGAAGCCTGGGCAGCTACGTTACCTCCCGTGAGTTTTTTTATTTGAGTTCTGTATTATTTAAGCAGATGAAATGTCTAACCAATGATTTCTGCCGACTCATTCTTATGACTTTTTTATATGAAAGTTTCCATTGTGGTGTGGATTTGTGTAAATGTAAACCAGCATCATTGACAAAATGAACGCATCCCTTCCGTTATCTGATTTTTAAGTGGAGCGTGTGAACGTAGATGTTGTTTTGAGCGTGGGTTGTTTTGCAAGATGTCTGACTGTGGTGTTTGCAGGAGTGGGTTCCCATTATCAGACATGATCAGATCAGTCAGAGGAAGATGAAAGCCCAACCTCCTCTCTCAGACGCATATCTGCACGGGATGCCCGCAAAACGCAGAAAGGTTAGTTACAGGTATTCATTTTTGGTTTGATAAATGGCATCAAAAGAGAAACGAGATTAAAGCAGATATAAACGTGATGGGCAATGATTAATCGCAAACAAAATAAAAGTATGTTTTTGCATAATATCTGTGTTGTTGTTATTATGTGTATTTAATAAATTTCAAAAATGTTTTATTTATATCAATTTTGTTAATTTAAATATAATATAGAATATATAAAAATATAAATAAAACATGTTATGCATACGTGTGTGTGTGTATATATATATGTTGCTAGGGCTGTGTATCATTTAAGATGTTTCAAATCGATTCGCTTTCGATTCATACGCTATCAAATTGATTCCGATTCTCGAGTCTATTTTATACTTTACTTTTAAAGGGCCATTTCATCGATAGGAACATTAATCTTTGTTGAAAGTGGGTCATATTTATAGTCGAAATGTAACATAAATTTAGAATTTTGTGCCTATTTGACCGAGAAAAGACAGAACGTGACTTTAGAGCACATTTGTATGAAAAACTACAACTCCCACTATGCACCACAATGCACAGCTCTGCAAGCCACTCCCATTAATCGGAACACGGCTCAGATATGATATTGTGTACATAAATGCCACGTTAGTAAAACAACAAAAAAATGGCCACCACTGTGTCTGACAGACACCAATCATGATTTACTTTTAAACGTGATGTTACATTGTGTTACACACAATAACACTCTGGTCTGGTGTGTAGCAAAGTCTTATTAAAACAGTAACGTGCGGTTTCAGATCCGCAGTACAAATGTCTTTTCAAGTAGTTAAAAAAGGGTATGCATATTAAATGTTTATTTAGTTTTACCAATTTTCTTGTTGTCTCTTGTTTATTGTAATTACATCTGTGTAATAGCAGCCTCATTGCTTTCACATAGACATATAAAACACCGCTCAGATATGCTATTGTGTTTATAAATGCCACCTTAGTATAACAAAGAAAATAGAAACACTCACTTTAGTCAGACGTCCGTTTATCCCTGCATCCTCCACACAAACGCGTCCCCTGCACAATATCTCCACAGACGCGCTGCCTCAGCTCTTGGAGCTTGTGCTCGTAAGCCGAGACATGTCTGTGAAATAAACATGTCCAAACACGCGCAAAGTTGCTCTTTTGCCTGGAAACATTCACCAAACAAACGTCCATATCCTTATCTGATGCAGAAATGTTATAAAGAAGGCACACAGCGAGAGTAGAGGCACTATCAGTCCAGGCTTCTCTACGCAGCAGAGGCTGATGGTTGCGGCGTCTTCCCCGGGCTCCTCTACTCAGCCGAAGCCCAGGCTCCGGCCTACTCCTCGTGCTTCTGTTCCTCCATCTGCCTGAGCGCTTTGCTGTATTGTGGCTCATAAAGGTGCAATGAACAGCAGATTAGAGCATCACGCTTGCGAAATCACCCTCTTCTATATCATATTGATTAACTTCCGCTGTTATTGTAACATGAAGTCTGGCTCGCTCCACAACTTCTGTTTAGCTTAGCTTAGCATAAAGATGGCGGCTGATCGTTTTTTTTCGTCTGTTTCGTATATTTTCGTAAGTCCCACCCACTGATCTGTACACTGGTCTGTAGCGTGAGTGGGTCCTACCCATAGCCCCCACCTTGGAAAAATGAGGAATGAGTGGCTGTAGTCTTTCAAACTCAACAGAGATACAGGAGTTCCTTCTTTCAGTGACGCAAAATGACGATTTTTACATCATTGAAAGAAGAAAGTGCCTCACTGAAATTAGTATTTCTCCTGAGGGAATGATGCACGACCATTTAAAAACATGACGGGGGTTCTAACGATACAAAGCTTAATGCAAATGGGTGAAGTTTCCCTTTAAGCACTGAATGAATAAAGGAATAACAGGCTCGCCTCTCGCTCCTTGGTAACATTGCACAAGGCAAAAAAGAGGGTGACATTTAGTGGAGAAGACTAGTAATTAGATTACTGTTAATCTTACGTTCAATGTTTGCGGAAATAAATATGAAAAAAATTAATTTGTGGCTTTTGAGAATCGATTTTGAATTGACCACGTAAGAAAAACACACGATTAATTGAAAAATAAAAATGTTTTGCCCAGCCCTAATAATTACACACAGCACCCCCTCATATATTATGCAAAAACTCACTTTAATTTTGTATACGATTAATCATTGCCCAACACCACATCACTCTTTTCAGCCGAGCAAAGTTGGTTATTAACAGATGCTAATAAACTAAAATAGCTCTTGAGCTCAAACCATCTGTTTTTCTTTTTGGTCACAAACATGTGAAGTCCAAATTTTGTAAACTTTTGTATTGCAACATTTCTCTTATCGAGCGACATTGATCAGCAACATATTTCTTGTTGTGTGTCTTGCAGATGGTAAAAAGTGATGGGCCGAGACTGTCTCTCTCTGACGCAGTAAGCCAAGCTGCCAAGTCAGCCGGTGTAACGCCCACAACAGCCCCCAATGCCCTACAAGAAGATTTAGAAAAACCAGAGCTTCAAGAAGCATATGGCGAACAGGTACTGTATGGTGAAATTTAAAGGGATAGTTCACCCAAAAATGAAAACACTCATGTTGTTACAAACCTGTAGAAATGTCTTTGTTCTGACAAACACAAAGGCAGATATTTTGAGAAATGTTTGTAACCAAACCAATCAGAGGTCCCGTTGATTTTAACAGTTTTGGTCCTACAGTGTGGTCAGGACAGCACATCATACACCATCAGTTGTTAAATGACCACAAACACGACATAACGGTTCCCAGGATTTCTGATCGGAGTGCTTCCCACATCCTTCGCTCTTAAAAACACACGTCAGAAGCACTCAGAACGCAAACTGATAAGAAATCCTGTTTTGTGGGGGAAAACACGAGGACAAACAGGCATGTTTTAGTTTAAACTAAACAATACACAATCTTTTCCCTAAAGAGGTTGTTCACTTCAAACATAATCGTGTTTGTTTACGTACATTTTTGCCGTTGCACATTTTGACATTACATGTGTATGTGACCGTTCAAGTGCAGTTAGCCTGAAAGAATAAAAAAGTTCAGTCCTCACACACTCACATGACAGGCGGCATGCGCACATGTTTGCTAACACCGAGATGATATGATAGTGGACAGTTGACTTTTGAGTCCCAACTACTTAATAAGGACTACAAGGCTTCTTGGTTAGGCTATCAATGGATATGGAGTTCATACTCTGTGCTTAGCAGTCACAGTAAATGCATATTTGTCACTTTTTTTTGTTGAGTGGCATCATTTCAACACGCTTTTAAAGGGAAACCAGGCAAGTCTGCGTAATATTTCTCTACGAGCTCCCCCTAGTGTCTGAAAGTAAATGCTTTCTGTTGTCCCTCCCCCCTCAGAACCAAGTTTATCAGCTTATTTCCAATCCAGTTAGGTTACCCTTCCGTCAAGGGTTTTCGATGCTTCTTCACCGGCTCTGCCAGTTGCAACAATCGCTAGCCGTGTTTAGCTCGCCTGCCTCTGTCTTGTTTGCTGTAAAGTGATACTGCTTCTCGCGATATCTGAGACTTTGCGAGACTGAAGGACACTGGGTCGGATACAGCGAAGTTGCAAGTGGGGTATTCTTCCTACAGACGGTAGGGGCGGGCGAGAGAGACTTCATTAGTTTGGTAATGAGTCATTAAACCATATACCGACTTACGAAGATGATTTATTAAAATAAAAGTGCTGCCTTGTGTCCCTTTAAAATGTTTGTCTTCGGTAACGCTATGAAATGATAAATACACATACTAACTGAAACAAATGGCACGCTTCATGCCTTGTAACTTTCGTATATGCTATTGTACTGTAAGTAAACAAATGTAGTGCCTTGATAAATATTTGTCTGCTTCCGGCTTGTAAGCGTCATTCTTTGAAATAGGCCTTTGGTGAAAATACTGTAGTACCTAAAATATTATAAAAATGTGTCTAGATTTTGAATTCTAATTCATAAAATTTCTCTTTTGTTCCTATTATATAGAGAAATGTATAAAAGCTTTGACTGGAATTAGTTTGTTTTTTAGGTTGTATAAATGAAGAGTTTAGTTGCAAAACGAGATAAATCCATTTTTTTAACATTTTTGTCAAAACATGTTTATTATTATGTTATCATGTTATTATTTTGTTTTATGGTGCTACTTAGCTGTATTTTGTAAGTTATGAAGGTTTAAATCAAAGCAAACCAACTGCAGTAGCATTGAAATTAATTGGAATGCACAACAAAAAAAACGAGATTTCTGAACAATTAAAAAAACGGAGTTATCTCGTTTTGCAACGAAACTCTTCAAATGTCAGTGGAATTCACAAAAAATATAACGGCAAAAATGTGAATGAGACTATCTTTTTTTTTTTATCAGCTAAAGAATGACATCAAGAAGAGAGTCAAGGAAGACCCTGACTACAGTTCTAGGCGGTTTCCCAACACACATCAAGTCTTTTCTCCGGACTCATAACTTTTCTACCTACCAGCTTTCATCACCTCAGCTCTATAGCTAATATAGGGTGTGTTTTATTTGTCGAATCTACACACAAGTCAGCAGATGGTTTCGCTTCCCCACAAAAGGTCTTTATAGAAACCTTTTAATCAAACAATTTTTTGCTTGTTGATCCCTATCTTTGTATTGATAAGCGGATTGTTTTGTGTGGATGATGCACGGCTGACGGTGGAGCATGATGCCCGTACCCACCAAACAGCTGGTCAAATTGAGGCACATGGTCATTATGTTAGCACCAGTTGCGTGCATGCTCCACCACACACTTCCTGTTTTTATTTGTTTCGATGAGAACAGTATTGTAATTGAATACAGTGAAGTGATCAGAGAGGAAATAGAAAGGGCAGAAATAATATTACAATGAAGAATGATGCTGTTATTTAAAAGTTATGTTTTGCTTTGCTTTTCATCTGTCCCATCATGCCTCTGCTATATCTTTGCTTATGGTTTATTGCAAAAAAAGATCAGTGTAATATGGAACATTGAATGTAAAATACCTGAAATTAAACAACTTGAGTTGTTTACCGCACGTGTTTTATTTGGTCTTTTGTGAGTAAAATCATAATTCTGTTTGTATAGTGGGGCTGTATGTTATTTTAAGCAAAATTTTAAAATCACTATAAATTAATCATTTTAAAGATATGTGGAAAGACTGGAATCTCATTTAATAACAATTCCATAAATTACGTCATTTCAATTGTCTTGAAGAATGAAGATTAACATCCCTGGCACGCAAGTTATGTACAGATCTTCTGGGAATCAGTGATGTTCTGGGATTAATTGTGTCACGTTTACGTAGGTTGTGTGACACTGTTGCCAGCTTCCCTTTATGTAACTCCGCTTCTGTTTTGTTGACCAAAGTGGATGTGAGACATATTTGTCATGTATTTGTCATATAACATATTCGAGAGGTATTTGTCAAGAACACACACCTCTGCATTCAACTCATCCCAGTCAGTAGGACTTTTCACACCTGAGCTTGTAATGTGAGCGGCTTAGACTTTCCTCACACTACACAAAAATTCTGGGTTGTTTTCAGCCCAACGTTGGGTCAAAAAGGGTCACAACCTAACACTTTTTGGCTTTGGCTCAGTCACTCAAAAAATATTTAAGTTAATTTAATCATTTTTTTATACAACACACATCTCTGAAATGAACACTCAACCTTTGTTTGTAGGACCTACCATTATCGTACAATTACATCGATAGTCAAAGGAGTGCAAACTTTACTACTTAACCAATTTTGTTTAAACCCAAATAATTCAATAAAACACTTTATATGCTAAAGGTGGATATTATTCATCTGCCTATAATAGATAGATTTCCACATATTCATCCATTTATGATCCTTTATCTAACCATCAATGCATATAAATAGATTTTCTTTTAAAGGGCTGCACGATTAAGACAAAAAAAATCATAATTGCCCAGATATTGTGTTTGATTTAATAGTATTTACATTGTTTTCATTTCATTATCATTGTATACTTGAGGCTAAATTGTAACACTATGTTACAACAAACCCCACTGTGTAAAAATGTTTTTAATCAAAATGGTGTTATGTTTTAGGTGTTATGTTTTAGGTAAGAAGGTTGGATTTGGTGACTTACATAAGATGAAGAAATAAAGAGTTTGCCTCCAAAATGTGATAAACGGCATTTTAACAAAAAATAGTTTTCGCCAAAATCAGTATTGTATCAGGTCAGTATTAAAAAGTCAATTCTTCTTTTTATGCAAAATCCGAAGTCCACCATGTTATTCTGTCATCTTTCTCCCTTTTTCCCAAACCGCGACAATGTCAGTCCTCCTTCTCTGCAGAATGCAATAAATCCACTCAACCAATCACAGCGCACCATTCCATGCATTGTAAATATTAATAATGGCGGCGCTTTGCACACATAATTCTAGTTTTCGTCATCTACTTTGTTTTTCGTGATCAACAAACAAACAAAAACAAAATAATACTTTTGATGGCACTGATAAACCTGTGGTGGTTTTCTGTGGCTTGGAAGAAACGTAAGCCAAAAAAATTCTAATAATTTACGTGAGAGGCACTCGGCAGATGGATAAATGCCGTCTGTTGCTTGTTCTCACACTGCTGCATTAAGCTTGTGCATTGCTAACACATTGACCCAAGAGGATCTTATGAAAAACTTTCCATTATTTTACGCGCAGTCAACGAATATCGAGCAGGACCAAAACATTTTACAGCTGATCGCTGTCAAAAAAGTTCAGCGATGACGACATCTTAAGGATGACAGCAGCAATGACAGTGTTCTTAATATGACAAAGTGCTTTGATTAATGCCATTAATGTTTATTTTTTTTTAAATCAGTGTATACCACTAGTCAACTAAATGAATATAACATGGCAAAGATGAATGCACATTTAAATATTGATTCAATAGATTTATAGCATTTTGAAAAAAAAACAATCAGTTTTTGCTTAAAAAATAATCAGTTTTTATAATACATTTTTAAAAATCAAATTATGGATATATATTTTTAATGTTGTTATTATAACCTAAAGATGCTATATAAAAGTTTGTAACACAAAATAGTGGTTTTCATCTTGTCACTTTCTTGGTATAGAAAACCCAAATTTACTCAAAATTGATTTGTTGCGATTTGAACCAAACTTTTCAGATTTACCTTCATGCCTCCAAAACACTCTTTGTTCAATATCTTAACCAAAACTTTTCACAATTTCACAGGAAATCATCTTCTGACAGTAAGAGGAAATATAGCTGCAAGCAGCTATTGCCGGGGTCAAGCCAAAAAGGACACAGGAGAAAGTAAAGTTGAGTTCAGTTGAGCAGTTTAAAGAACCTAGGAAAATCTCTTGATTTCAGACAAAATATTATAACAGTTATCAGCAAAAAAACTGTGTTCTCATTGACAACTAGAACACTGAAGAAAATCTCGTTTCGGTGTGAAGTTATAACCAATTGTGTGTAAAAAAACACAAAATTTTAAGGTAATTTTTTGTTTTTCGCAAATTAGCGCCAATAGAGGTTTTTCTTCAGAAGGTAATGCAATGTTCTTCCTATGGCGTTTTTCGAGGCGATTGGAATAACGCTCACGGAGATATTCGTTTTTTAAGCGCTATTTTGCTGCGCAGGGCTAACCGTAAGGCAAAACCTGGCATGTTTAGTATCGTTGGACTCGGCAACAGTTCAGGACATCAAAGTAACAAGTCCCACTAAAATATGTCGACCGCAGCAAAAATGATAGGCATGTAAACATTTGTCTGACCACTAGGTGGCGTTGTGATGAAACTGTGCATGCACCCTCAGGTCCTGACTGCCATCACAAGTATCAAGTCTCGTGTCAACAGGCTTAAGTTTGGCAAAGATACAGCCTCAAATCCGTTTTTTAGCGCTCTACGTAAAATTTGTTGACACGGTTTACGGAAACGGATTGACGAATCGACATGAATTCCATAACTTTTTGCCTTGAGGGTCTATAGATGGTACATACCGATTTTCTTGACAATCGGGCAAAAGCTCTAGGACGAGTTTGCAAAAATAGGTTTTACGAATAATTCAAAATGGCAGAAAAATGTTCATGACGGAAAATGACAAAAAAAAGAAAAAGATTGCTCGGCCCTGTTTAAATATGTAAAGTAGCCGTGGTTAAAAAATAGCCTAGCGTTAGTTTGTGCCCCGCTCACCACTACTTATTTTTTACTATTTAATTTTTGTTCACAAGTCACAGAAAAAATATTAAGGGGTGGTTTACCGGACAGGAATTTGACCAGTTCTAGACTAAAATAAATGTAAGAGCTGGCATACACTGAAAAAAATGATTCATTGAATTTAATCAATTTTTTTAAGGTAAGTGGTTGCAATCAATTTATTTAAGCTACATTTAAACAAAAGTTTTATATTTTATTTTACTTTACTAATCTTTTTTGTTTAAATGTAGCTTAAATAAATTGATTGCAACCACTTACCTTAAAAAAAATTATTAAATTCAATACATCAGTGTCCTTTGTTTTGCATCAAAATGCACACAAGTAATGTTTTCAGTAAGGCATGTTTTTTAAAACTAGTCATATTTCCTAATTAAACTATAAACTCCGGTCTTAAGCTAATCCCTGTCTGGGAAACCGCCCCCATGAAATGAAAACCAGTGGAAGTGTGACGAGACAGATCTCAGCACTGAGTGAGTGTTTTCCATACCCTGGCACGCAAGAAAATTTACAGTATCTCATGCTTCTTCTAAGAATCTGTGATGTGTTTAGATTATTGCGTCATACTTAAGAAAGTTGCATTCCTCTCGTGAGAGTGTCCCCAGCTTCCCTTAATGTAAAGCAGCTTCTGTTTTGTTGTCTACCAAAGTGAAAATTTTCACACACTCGAAATGTTACCTCTGCATTTAACCCATCGTCGTAAGTCGTGAACACACACACCCGGAGCAGTCGCAACCTGCTGCAGCCATGATGAGACTCGAACCGGCAACTCTCTGGTTACAAGTTGAGATTGCATTTTATATCAAATATAATATGGAGAAAATGTCTGTCGAGCTGTAAGCAAGTTTAAATAGAAGCACCTGACAAATGCATAAATGTGAATGTAAAGTATGCCATGCAAAGAAATTGAACATGACCTTTTACATTTGAATTCAACATTGTACTATGAGTTGCAAATACACTACCTAGAATATTTGTCGTATAATCTAGAAAGGTTCAATCTTTTCACTCTGGTATTCCTGCTGTGAGGCACAGACACGAGATCTTCAAGCTTCAGTGAAGTTATATAGTCAGTGCTCAGGATACATTAAGAAGAATGTCAGGTTCGCAATCCAGTCCTACGTGGCACCCCTCCCAGGATGTTTTGGATGTCTCCCTGTGTGAAGCCCCTGATTTAACTCAACAGTTTGTTAGTGTGTAAATCTTAAACATTTTGGGAGAAAGCTGATGGGCTGAATCCGGTGTTTCACATAAGGAGAGATCTAAATCATACGGGAAGGGGGGCCCAAGTAGGACTGGATTGGGAAACAAGACAATGGTTTGCCCAACATAGATGGTATATCTGGCAAAAATGTATGTCTCCGGACATACTGTAGTTAAGAAGAAAGGAGGGGTGAAGTGGAATGAACAATGCATACAACCAGGGTATGAGATCAGAGATCCACAATTGATTGGTTAACCCTATTTTAAGGAAGGAAAACGCTCTTACTAAGCAAAAAAGTGCTCTTATTACCCAGAGGGAGTCTGTTGTTTTGCTACTTACAGCACATCACATCTCCAGGTGATTGCCTTCAAAAGAATCTGTCTCACCATCACTGGTATGTAAATAAGTTTTGAAACAACTATATATATTATTATTTATCAAATGTGTTTTAGATAAAAAAAACACTTGAGTGTTGAGTCACAGGCCATTTCATGCATATTAGGTTGGAATATAAGTATTTTATTATTAATATATTATAATAATATGTTTTATATATGTTGGGTCAAACATAATCATTTTCTGGGTTAATTTAACCCAATGATTGGGCTCATCCCTTTTTGACGCAATACTGGGTTGAAAATAATTGTACTTTGTGCTAATTGTACAATGTTGCTTTGAGGCAATAAACCTTTAATTTTTAAATATAACAAAAATGTTTATGGATACTGTTTTAGTGTCAAATTCTAAGCAGGAAAACATCACAAATAACCTTTTCCTCATTGATATCATAATGCTTACCACTAAAAAAATAACTTTAACAATTTAATTGTAATCGTTGTAACAATTTGCACAAACTTATTTTAAGTAAAATTTCTTCTTTAATTTCAAGTAACTTATCTACCAAAATAAAATCTACTTTATAATACTTGAAACATTTGTTAAATAATGAAGTAAATGTCACTTAATTTTTTTTTATTTTAACCGTTTAGGTAAATTCTACTACCTTTTTTAATACTGAAGCATTGCTGTCCTAAAAATGTTAATTAAATCTTATTTCCTGTTGTGTCTTTAACATGGTTGTATGGACTTACTTTTAAATTTTTAAATGGCACAAAATTCATGACTGAATTAAATAAACTTGATTTAATTTTTATAATTATAATTTACAACAAAACAACATTAATAATATAAGAGCTTAAACCTTTATGACATTTTATTATTATTTTTAAGTACGTTAAGTTTTATCAGTTCTTATTTAGTGAAAAAGCTTAAGTAATCATAATATTTACACAAGTGATTATCGGTATTCCTTACAACATGTCTTGAAGTTAAAGTTTTTTGATTAAAATTTACTTAGTTTTTTAGGACTATGTGCATTTAAACAGTTAAATAATCCAAGAAAATATTTAATAAGACTTACTATTCCCACACAGTTCATTTTGTACACTGAAAAAAATGATTCATTCAATTTACTCAATTTTTTTAAGGTAAGTGGTTGCAATCAATTTATTTAAGCTACATTTATACAAAAAAGATTAGTAAAGTAAAATAAAAAATAAAAAACTTTTGTTTAAATGTAGCTTAAATAAATTGATTGCAACCACTTACCTTAAAAAAATTGAGTAAATTGAATGAATCATTTTTTTTCAGTGTACCTGAATTAATTGTGTATTTATTTATCATTTTACTTAGGAAAATCTAGTTCTCAATATATAATAATATTACTATGTAGAAATGTAGGGTCAATCTAATATATTCTACTAAAACAAAAAGTTCCCTTTTTTTTTAGAGAGGGCTAGGTTAAAACATTACACAAGAGTCAACATAATTTCTTCTAATTTCATCATCTGTTGTGTGAAACTATAATTTGTAATAGTGATGACATTGCATGCTAGAACCAGTGCTGAAAAGAAGAAACATGCAGTATAAATTTGCACATGCACCCAACCTTAAAGCAGGTATTTACATTGAGAGGAGGAGCCAATCTGTTCTTTAGCAGAAAAGCTGCACAATCATGTGAGCTTAAATGTGATGACTACTGTTGTTGATGCAATGTTTTTTTGAATCTGCTATGAGGTGATAGAAAGTAAATGTGTTTTTTTGTTAATCCTCCAGCCAGGTAAAGCATCTCTGATATTTCAAGTGTGACAAGATCCATTAAAGTCTCAGTAAGTGTAACAATTTTTTATTGTTTTTAATTGACCTCTAGGCTGTTTGGATGGCTAGTTAAGATCTTTTAAATGCACAATTGCTTGCTGGGATAACTATTTATGAGCCTCACTCTAAAAGTTTATTTCAATTTCACAGCTGAAGGAAAAGAAGATTCCAGGATGACTCAAAGTGATGGAAGTCAGAAAATACTAACTGTTCTTTCATGGAACGTAAAAGGATTTAATCGGAAAAGGTCCAAGGTCCTTCATCAATTGAGTCTCTTAAATGCAGATGTGGTGTTTCTCCAAGAGACTCATGTGGGTCCAGATACAATCTATTCAACAGGAAGCATCAAGATCGAATCTTTACAAGGAGATTATGCCATGGCGGTATTCACTGTATTCAAAGGAAGGGCACGTGGAGTGGCTGTGCTCTTTAAGAAGAACCTTGACTTAGGCGGTTTCACAGTTGATGGTGATAGCAAAGGAAGATACATTATAATCTCATGTCAGATTTCAGGGCATGATTTTGTGTTTATTAATGTGTATAACTCCAATGATGAAAAATTGACGTTTACTGAATTCATGTCTTTGTCTACCCAAATCCCACCATCGGCTTTTCTCATAATTGGTGGAGATTTTAACACCGTAATGGATTCTGATCTCGACAAAACATCAAATTTAAGAAACCGAAGTCACAGAAAGTCGTACGATGCTCTTGGGAAGTTTTTGGAAACTTTCAACTTGGTCGATGTCTGGAGGTGCGTTTACCCTGAGGTTAAAAAATTTTCATTTTTTGATGTGAAAGGACAGTCTAGACTGGACTATCTATTTTTACAAAGTCATAAATTAGCAAGTGTTACTGCATGTAGCATTCATGAAAGACCACAGTATTTAGATAAAGAACATTACATCTCTGATCACGCACCAATATCAATTCAGATTCAAACAAATGGTCCAAAATGGCAGCTGGATGCTCTATTCCTCAAAGATAAGACATGCATGGAAAGACTCTCGTGTATAATTAAGTCAATTTCAGCATTAAACACTAAAAGAAAAGGCGATCTTTGGCCAGGAGTGAAGATCAGGCTTTTATGCGAGGCATCAGCATTGCAAAAAGAAAAATCTGGATATTCAGAAAGGATGCAAACCTCTGAACTTCTTCATGAGATGGAATATATGGAGCAGGAAGGTACGGTAGATGTAGGTCTAGATTGTCTGAACTCATTTGCATGTATGAAAATCACTGATATAACATCATCTTTACTTTTCCAGAGTTTGAAGTATCTGAACTATACACTGAGGCACATCATACACCAAATCTTCAGAACTTCCTGAATCATTTACACCAGACTGAGAGATTTGAGGACAGAAAATCAACACTCAGTACTGTTCTTACTGAACCTCTTTCAAGGAAAGAGATTCTGGCTGTTATACTCTCACTTCCTGACTGTCAAACTCCAGATGGACTAACAGTGTATTTCTACCAGCACTATGCAAGTATAATCATTGACCTTCTACAAGCTTTTTTCAACGAAATCCTTGACCTCAAGCCGAATAAATGCACAGTTTATGACGAATCACTGAGCCAAAACATTTATGATCATATATACAGCCATAATATTCAGTATCACTGCAGTCCAGTTACAGTGATGGATGTTGATTATAAGATTTTGGCCACAGTTTTGGCAAAGAGGTTGAGTAGTGTTATTGAACACATTTTAAATCCAGGTGAAGGTAAACCCCACATTTCTGTTCAAGACTGCACTTGTGCCCCTAATGCAGCTGATAAAAATCAGATGCTGATTGTTTCATTACGAGTAGATGCAAGTTCACTTAAATGGTCTCATTTGTTTAAAAGCTTAAGGTTTGTGAACCTACCTGAAAGATTTATATCAGTATTGATGCTGTTATTGACTGAAAGAGATGCAAATATGCAGCACACCAAAACAATTTCACCGCATTCTCAATTGCAAGGTTTGAACATGGGATGTCCACTGACTCCTTTACTAATAAGCATTTGTCTTCTCCCTCTAATTCACTCTGTTAACCTTGAGATAAGGCATTTGGGACCCGAAATTCAAGGAGGGAACCTACACTCAATAATTGACAAAGACAAAGCCGTCATTTTTCTTTCCAACACCAATGAAGCATTAGAGAGTTTTGAACAGATGCTGCAAGATTTTACAGAGACATCAGGATTTATTATAGATGAAAGACAATCTGAGGTGTTCACAGCAGACCCCTCTAGATTCAGTTTTGGCAAAGTCTGACCTATATTGCTTAAGAGGATGGGCAATAGATTTGGTGGACTTGAGACATTTTAGCCTTGTGCAGTAGACCTTTGTTCTGCTAGGTGTTGTTTACAGACCTATTTGCTAAAAGCAAAGAATCTGATAATTTAAAAATCTTTTTATTCTATTTATGTTTTAATTTATTATTTATGTTTTCAATAAATATATTTAATTTTTTGCATGAAAATGTCAAATGTTTAAATTTGTCTTTTGTGGTGCTTGAGGCAACAAACTTTAAGTTTTTAAATAATTTTATATTTGTAGTGTAGTGGCGTATAACCCAAGTTGCTCATTGTTGGTTTCATGTCGATCTATGAACCCATCAGGGCATGTTCCCAAGGTGTATGAGTTAGTGGTTGCTCATTGGTTGGTTTCATGTAAATCTGCGAACCAATCAGAGCATGTTTCACAAGGCATAAGAATCGTAGTGGTGTAGCGCTCGTGTTTTCACGATTGTATTATTATATTAGGTGTGTGGTGACTCCCCGACCTCTGCAGGCGATCTACCTCTTTGATGTGACTTTGTATTTTTGTTTTGCTTTGTTTACATTTTTTTCAACAATACTACTGTTATTTTTCTATTTGTATAGTGTATATTAAAATAAAGAAGCTATATTTTTTGGTAAATTATTGTTTGTGTCTTCCTCACCCCATCCTTGACCATTGGACCTGTGTGCCTTAAGATTTCCCGGTTGGCGTAGTCAGGACCTTAGTATTTTCTTCCCAGTCTCCTGAGGATGCGTATAAATAGCACGAAGTGTAAAAATCATGCAATACATATGATACGCCAGTCCTTCCCATTCACTTAAACGCTGCATCTTTTTTTGTTGTTTTATTTATTGGTTTCTCAATTTTTTTCTGTTTTTTAAACCATTTTCGCTTGGGTTTAGGGTTAGATTTTAGATTTGCTTAATGAGGTTATTTAATATACAGGTTTCTCCATGTTTTTGTCCATATTTAAGCCATGGTCGCTTGGAGTTGGGGTTAGAGTTGGGGTTTGGGTTAGGATGTAATTTTTATATAACAAAAAGTTGTTCTAACCCTAAACCCAAGCGAAAATGGTAAGAAAATAGCAAAAAAATTGAGAAACCAATAAATAAAACGACAAAAAAAGATGCACCGTTTAAGTGAATAGGAAGGACTTGCGTATCATATGCACGCCAAAGTGGAATTTGGCATATGTATTGCACGAGTTTTAAACTTTGTGCTATTTATACGCATCTTCAGGAGACTGGGCTCGTCTTTTTTGATATTTGTAATTCCATATGCATTGAAATATTGTAATTCAATTTGTAATTCCATATTTTTATTATTAGTTTTGTTATAGTGTCCAACTATAGGTAGGAACAACATTGGAAATTATTTTTCCCCTCATTAATATCATGGGGCAGTTTCCCAGACAGGGTTTAGATTAATCCAGGACTAGGCCTTAAAGGACAAGTTCAGTATTTTACACTTAAAGCCCTGTTTTCAGATTGTTTATGATGAAATAGAACAGTTTTGACTGAAATTTGGACACATGATGCTGGCCCGAGAATTTTCGGGTGTTTGTTCTATCACCTCCCACCTCTACAATGGCTGTATAGGTGCACTGGAACAATCCTTCCTAAAATGCATTAAACTTTCGTTTAAAAAGACGTGAAACTCATCGAGTGGTCAGGGGTGTTCACTGATATGCTCACACAAAAATCGCCGCAAAATATGCCCTCCAACAGCTGTTTTACCATTCGTTGTAAAATTGGGGACCTATTTTTCCAAACGTCTCACACCCGTACATTCTTCAGTTGAGAGCTTGAATAATAGACACTCCAGCCCAGTTGGTAGCAATAAACCGCCTTTGCCAATTGCAAGAATACAAAATTCCCGGCCAGAGTAATACTGTACCTCACAGCACATCTAATACAAGTCAATGGAGTTGGACAAAAACTACGATAAAACCTGTTGGAAAGCATCTTTTGCAGCGATTTTTGTGTGAGCATATCAGTGAACACCCCTGACCACTCGATGAGTTTCACGTCTTTGTAAATGAAAGTTTAATGCATTTTTGGAAGGATTGTTTCAGTGCACCTATACAGCCATTGTAGGTGGGAGGTGATAGAACAAACACCCGAAAATTCTCGGGACAGCATCATATGTGCAAATTTCAGTCAAAACCGTTCTATTTCATCATAAACAATCTGAAAACAGGGTTTTAAGTGTAAAATACCGAACTTGTCCTTTAAATATATTAGGACATTTAAGTAGTTTTTAAACAAACATACCTTACAAAAAACACTACTGGTGTGCATCTTGGGACAAAACAATGACAATGTTTTAGCAATATCGCTTGAGTAGGAGTGTGATATAGCTCTATATTATCAAGGCTGCGATTAGGCCAGAGGCACGAGGCCGCAGGGCTGAAAAGGAGGAACATAGAAATGTGCACATGCTCCCAGCCTTAAGGCAGGTATTTACATTGAGAGGAGGAGCATATCTACCTGTTCTTTAGCAGAAAAGCTGCCCAGTCATGTGAGGTTAAAAGTGATGACTATCATTGATGTAATGCTTATTTGCATCTGCTTTGAGGTGGTAGGAAGTGTCTTTATTGTTGATATATCCTCCAGCCAGCTGAAGCATCTCTATGAAGTATCCAGTAAGTGTTACAATTTAAAAAAATATTTAATCTGTAATTTATTGAGTGTCTCAAAACTTTAATTTAATTTATAAGAAGTTTGTTATTGTATGCGTCAATGTGAAAAACATTTAAAATGATGAAACTTGTAACTTGATATGTGGCTATCCGGATCCAGTTCTTCAGGTTCTGCAATTCACTGAATCATTGTTTACCTACAGTGGACTTCTAGGCTGTATTTGAATGGCTATTTGAGATCTTTTAAATGCACAATTGCTTGCTGGGATGACTATTTTTGAGCCTCACTCTAAAAGCTTATTTAAATTTCACAGCTAAGGGAAGAGATGATTTCAAGATGACTGAAAGTGATGAAAGTCAGAAAATACTAACTGTTCTTTCATGGAACGTAAAAGGATTTAATCGGAAAAGGTCCAAGGTCCTTCATCAATTGAGTCTCCTAAATGCAGATGTGGTGTTTCTCCAAGAGACTCATGTGGGTCCAGATACAATCTATTCAACAGGAAGCATCAAGATTGAATCTTTACAAGGAGATTATGCCATGGCGGCATTCACTGTATTCAAAGGAAGGGCACGTGGAGTGGCCGTGCTCTTTAAGAAGAACCTTGACCTAGGCGGTTTCACAGTTGATGGTGATAGCAAAGGAAGATACATCATAATCTCATGTCAGATTTGGGGGAATGATTTTGTGTTTATTAATGTTTATAACTCTAATGAGGAAAAAATTAAGTATACCGAGTTCACCTATTTGTCTACCCAAATCCCACCATCGGCTTTTCTCATAATTGGCGGGGATTTTAACACCGTAATGGATTCTGATCTCGACAGAACGTCCAATATAAGAAACCGAAGTCACAGAAAGTCGTTTGATGCTCTTGGGAAGTTTTTGGAAACTTTCAACTTGGTCGATGTCTGGAGGTGCGTTTACCCTGAGGTTAAAAGATTTACGTTTTTTGATGTGAAAGGACAATCTAGACTGGACTATCTATTTTTACAAAGTCATAAATTAGGAAATGTTACTGCATGTAGCATTCATGAAAGACCACAGTATTTAGATAAAGAACATTACATCTCTGATCACGCACCAATATCAATTCAGATTCAAACAAATGGTCCAAAATGGCAGCTGGATACTCTATTCCTCAAAGATAAGACATGCATGGAAAGACTCTCGTGTATAATTAAGTCAATTTCAGGAATAAACACCAAAAGAAAAGGTGATCTATGGCCAGGAGTGAAGATCAGGCTTTTATGCGAGGCATCAGCATTGCAAAAAGAAAGATCAAGATATTCAGAGAGGATGCAAACCTCTGATTTTCTTAATGAGATGGAATATATGGAGCAGGAAGGTACGGTAGATGAAGTTCTAGATTGTCTAAACTCATTTGCATGTATGAAAATCACTGATATGACATCATAATTACTTTTTCAGGATTTGAAGTTTCTGAACCACACACTGAAGCTCATCATACACCAAATCTTCAGAACTTCCTGGATCATTTACACCAGACTGAGAGATTTGAGGACAGAAAATCAACACTCAGTACTGTTCTTACTGAACCTCTTTCAAGGAAAGAGATTCTGGTTGTTATACTCTCACTTCCTGACTGTCTAACTCCAGATGGACTAACAGTGTATTTCTACAAGCACTATGCAAGTATAATCGTTGACCTTCTGCAAGCTTTTTTCAACAAAATCCTTGACCTTAAGCCGAATAAATGCACAGTTCATGATGAATCAATAAGCCAAAACATTTGTGATCATACGTACAGCAATAATATTCAGTATCACTGCAGACCAGTTACAGTGATGGATGTTGATTATAAGATTTTGGCCACAGTTTTGGCAGAGAGGTTAAGTGGTGTTATTGAACACATTTTAAATCCAGGTGAAGGTAAACCCCACATTTCTGTTCAGGAATGCATTAGTGCTATTCAAAGAGAAGCAGCTGATAAAATTCAGATGCTGATTGTTTCATTAAGAGTAGATGCAGGCTCGCTCAAATGGTCTTATTTGTTTTATAGCTTAAGGTTTGTGAAACTACCTGAAACATTTATATCAGCACTGAAGCTGTTGTTGACACAAAGAGATGCAAATATGCAGCACACCAAAACAAGCTCAGTGCATTCTCAGTTGCAAGGTTTAAACATGGGATGTCCACTGACTCCTTTACTAATAAGCATTTGTCTTCTCCCTCTAATTCACTCCGTTAACTGTGAGAAAAGGCACTTTGGACCCGAAATTCAAGGAGGAAATCCACAGTCAATAATTGAAAAAGACAAAGCCATTATTTTTCTTTCCAACACCAATGAAGCATTAGATAGTTTTGAAAAGATGCTGCAAGATTTTACAGAAACATCAGGATTTATAATAGATGAAAGACAATCTGAGGTGTTCACAGCAGACCCCTCTAAATTCAGTTTAGGCAAAGACTGACATATATTGCTTAAGGGCACGCTCACACTATCCAAACCAAACAGCACCAGGCACATTTGAATCCCCAAAACCTGGTTTGTTTGACTAGTGTGATTGCTCTGTACCGTGCCTGGGTGCGGTTTGGTTAATTGTGTCCTGGCCGGCCCAAGAGTCCACTTGGGCTCAGGCGCAGAACACGCAATGTGATCACAAATTGTGCCAACTGTTCAAAAGGAGAGACGTCAATTGCGCGACCACATCACCTTCATCTGCCTTCGTTAAAACTTTTTGATGTGCGCACCAGGGTTTGGTGAATGTCTCAGCCACACATGCGACAGATCAACTAAGCAAGTTGATAGGCATGTGAGAGGGCTGTGTGTCATCATGCACCAAACGACTTAGAATAAAAAACATAGACTTAACATTACGATGGGCTCCAGTGTTAAGAGAGCGTTTTACTTCCTGTTTTCTTCAAAACAATCGCATCCTAACGAAAACGTGCCCGAGCTCAAAGTACAGTGTGAGTGCGTGCTTCTAGGGGAGTAGAGAGGGGGAAAATTGCGCATGATTTAGGTATAATATGAGTGCGCCCTAAAAGAATGGCCAATGGATTTGGGGAACTCAATACATTTCAGCTTTGTGCAGTAGATGTTTGGTTTGTTCTGCTAGATGTTGTTTACAGACCCATCTGCTAAAAGCAAAGAATCTGATTATTCAAAAATGTTTTATTTTTGCATACCCTCAAGATTATTTTTTAAGAAAAATCTTTATTGTTAATATTACGTATTAATACGTTTCAGAATAATATATGTTTTTTGTACTATTTTGTATACATTTATGTAAAAAATACTTTAATGTGAATTTTTTTATTTCATGTTTTGCAAAGATAATAACAGCAGTTTAAACTTTAAACCAGAAGGGGCCGCACAAGAAACTAAAGCTTAGAGTGCAAGTGAACACAGTTGTTTTGTAGTCACATAACCAGCAGAAGGCAGCACAAGTAAATGAATGATAAACCAGTTGAGCAGCCTGGTTGTGTTGCTGCACCTTTGGGTGACGTGGAAGACAAATAAGTGACGTAACAGTTCCTGCTCATATCCTGCTTCAATAGATAATGAAGTGGTTGGGTGTACAGTTGTTTGCAAAGTTGCAGTGACCAAACTTCTTTCTTTACTCATACAAAATATCATTTAAAAAGCAGAGGTAATTGACACATACACTTTGTCTTTGAAAATATATATGAATGCAAAAGGGAAAGTATTTGATGTCAAATAAATGCACCCGGATTTTGTCGAGCATCTCTCTGATTCCTGTATCTGTATGCAAGCCAGACTCCCAAAATCTGAAAAGGGAAACAATAATTTTTTAATTCAGAATTTGGGACAAAATGTATAAATATCAAGGTAATTCTGTCAGCGCATCATGGGCATCATTGTTTTGTGCAACTTTGTTACTTTTGTTTATATGTCACTAAATAAGTAAAATATACTCATTCTGACTCATTGTGTAAAAATGAAATTGACAAAAACACTTTTTAAGAAACAAAGGACATCTTAGTACAATAGAAAAGCAATGCCCACCTCGGTAAAACTGAAAAACAGGCTGATTCCTCCAACAAAACGCAAAGCATCATCCGCATATGCTTGGATTATCACTGAACATGGCTCACATGTTAGCTCTTTGAAACAGGCCTGAGGTCAGATATAAATATAGAATTGAGAACAATATACACTGTATATCTTCATACAAAAAATATATATTTCAAAATATACAAAATGGCCAAAAATATGTGTGCTGAAATATATATTAAAATATGTTTACTATGAGTGTTTACCTTTTTTGGCCATTTTTTATTTTGAAGTCTATTTCAAAAATACATATATTTTAAAGTAATTATTTTCACGTGGCATTGGAAGAAAAACTTTGTATAAAACATAACATAATAATTTCAAATTAAATATATTTTCAACTGCAAAAATATACTCTTAGAATGAATGTGTTAAAAACAACACATTAGTGTTGATTCTGAGACAACACACTAAACGCGTTGTCCCAGAATCCACACATCTCTGTGTTATTATTGAAACAACACATTTTGTGTTGCTTTTAACACAACTTGTGTTTTATTTTAACACAAAATCAACACAAAATAACACATAATGTGTTAAAATTTCACATAATGGTTTAAAAGCTTAATGCACAAAGATTAACACATGCTTTTAAATTAACACATTTTTTAAATATATATATATATATATATATATATATATATATATATATATATATATATATATATATATATATATATATATATATATATATATATATATATATATATTTTATACATCCACTTTATACATTTTATAAACATTTTCATATTTTGGCCTGGAAAATTTATTTTTGCTGTATGGGTTGTAAAATTAGAAATTAATTTGTTGCCACTGAAATACATTTTGAAATATATGTTAATATTTGAAGGTTAAAATTAATATGAATTAATTATATGAAATTATATGTTTAATTAAGCTTTACAAAATGTATTTAGCATATATTTAAAAAAATATTTTTGGCTGGAGAAATTAATTTTTGCCGTATGGAAAATTTAACTGATTACAGCCTTATAACCAAAGATTTGAAATGTAAGTTTAATATGGGTAAACCAAAAAGTAGTCAACCCTATGTTTACAATACACTCACTGTATGACTTCATCTCCAGTCACGCTATTTGTTTAAGAGGTGTGAGAAGTCTTTCCAGTACCGTTTTAGAGTTATAGTGTTATTCAGTTGAATTAGGGCCTACAGTTTATGACCAAACAATGTCAGAATAATGGTTCTTACTGCTTCACACATCGTCCCATTTACGTTAACTTGATAGAAGTCACAGCAATCCAGTGAATATTCCAAATCCCTCTGCATGGATTCAGATTTATTCCATCCTATCTCCAGTAGAAGGTTCTGCAGGACAAAGCATTTGAATTTGAAACCACTTTTCTTGAGGAATGAGGAAACTTGTCGAATAAAGTCATACAAATAAGATTGTAATTACAGTACCTGTTGTTCTTTACTGATTGCCAAGCAGGCCAGTGATACTGAAAACTGCACAATGAATACCAAGAGAAGTATAATCATGTACTAAAGAGCTGTTAAGGTCCTTAATTTCTATCCAAAGCTGCAGATTATAAATTAAAGGATTTGATAAATGAATAAAAAACATAGTGTTAGTGCATTTATTCCAGTCTCTTATTTGTATATTATTTCTGAGAACTGTGCATGGGCAGTGAAATGTTCACACACACACACACACACAAAAAATGAGTAAGATATAATATAAAAAACAAAAACTTGAATTTATGATGTCTCTGGTTTTGAAGGATACAAAGAACAGGAGAACTTGATGATGCTTCAGAGCTCCACACAAACCCACAATGGCCACAATAAAGAGAAAGAATCCAACTGCAATGACAGCGACCATCACTTTAAAGCTAGAGACCAGACCGAACCATTTGCCCCATGCTGCCACGCCAATCATGAAAAGACTTAGCAACTAAGAGCAAGAAAACAGATCAAGATTAACCAACTTTAATGGTTAACAAGTGTTTGATGTAAATCCTTACAAAAGGCTTGACAAATTTAGAAATAAAACTCATTCATAATATAATTTCACTACAAATGAAATTAATACAATTGGTAAGTACTTTAATGACAAACATATTTGAGTATTAATAAAATATGCAAAATATTATCTACATAAAATAAATTCATCATAAATAAATTCTTATAGACTCACCACATAAATTATGTTCAAGACACAGAGGGCAGTTCTGGAACAAGCGAACCCACCACATGCCATGTTGAATTCTTAGTGTACAATCAAATCATAGTCTGCCTATATCTGTCTAAGTCTGCTTCAAGACAAGGAGAAAACTGTATGTGGAGGCTGTCTAAGATTTGCTCAGGTAGGCAACTTTAACGCTATTGGTCCATTCTTCACCTTTATGCAAATAAGCAAAGTCTTGACAATAAGGGCTTGCCTTGTATGTGTACAGTTAGGCCATATTAACCTTTTAATATAAAGTATTAAAGCTTTGTATTTGTCATGTCCAGCATTATTATTCTGCAGTATTTTAGACTGTAGTAATTTTAAATAAACTAGAAATATAATACATTTGGTAATTAATTGTAATAATTTTATAGGGTCATTTGTAAGTATTTGGACCACTATCTAGTTAGGATACGATTTTTTCCCACGCAATTGTACTTTTAAATTAAATGAATGAGACGCATTTACGCTAAAGTGACTCTTATTTTGAAAAATGAAACTTCTAGACTTCATGATAAGAGTAAAACGAGGGTTGCAGGGGTACACTAACGCATTTTAAATTTGTTAAACTTTTTATGAATAGAAAAGAGGCAGTTTTCACAACAATTAGTAATTAGACATTTTATTTGTGATATGTAGGTAAAATATTTTAACTATATGACTGCAAGTTTATTACAGTTCCGGACACTGATGTAACGATGGACCACCTTGCGTTTTAGAGCAGTTGGTTCAGTCCACTTACCCTGAAGAGTCCGTTAACCTGTCCGTCAGTCATTCAGTGATCAATCGGTAGCGAACTCTGCACAACAGAGCTGAAATATTAATCAGATTCTTATAATTTATTATTTGTTAAGACGAAAAGCTTCGTAATGTCTGTACCAAAGAAAGGAGATTTAACTGACACAGAGAAAGAGCTGCTTCTGGTTATTGCTGCAGGTGATAATAGCACGATGCTAACTGGCTAACTACATGATTAACAGATTAACACGCGATTCATATTTAAAGTGTGAATATATATAAATATATATATATTTAAAGATACTGCTTTATGTTTATAAGTTTATGTATACTGTATATACAGCTGTTTGTGACAGATAATGCGTGTTCTAATCATATTTTAATGATGGGTTAATTCTCATCTGCATTATCTAGTTATATATATTTAAATATACGTTATGTTTGCAAAATGTAAATATTAGTGATTAGTGAAAATACTAACTGTTCAGTTTAAAAATGCTGGTACTGTCTGATGCTATATGGTTGGATGTTTGTAGGTAACGTGCAGGAAGCTTCCAGGTTACTGGGATCTAAAGATGTAAGGGTTAACTGTCTGGATGAGGTAAGAATACGACTAAGTACTTGTCATTTGCTTTTGGGAATAAAACAGTGATGAGGCAGTCTCTTGGGCACTTTCTTGTCAGTGGTGGTACTTTCGCCAGTTTTGGGGTAACATTGTATTTGCCTCTGTATTAGACCCTGCCTGTAGTGTTGTAGTTTTACTGGTAAAGGGTTATATGGTGCACTAGTGACCTGTCAAATCAGATGTTAGAGACACTTGTAGACCTCCAAAGCAGCTGTCTGGGATTACACTGATCGGTCCATCTTTACGTGTGTTTTATCTTTTAAACCAATTCATTGCATTGTGGCTTGAACAATTGAATTACTTTGATTTAGCAGCAGTTCTGCAGTTAAATTTTTCTCCATATTTAAAACAACAAGTGGATCGTTATATAAAATGTTTTTATAGTTGCATGTTTTTTAGAGTCTATCAGTCCTCTGTCTAACCAATATCTGCATACTGTATGTGAAAATATTATCAAAAGTGTTGTGATTCTTCCCATTTGTTTTCCAGTATGGCATGACGCCTCTCATGCACGCTGCATATAAAGGGAAGGCAGATATGTGCAAACTGCTGCTTCAACACGGGGCAGACGTCAACTGCAACGAACATGAACACGGCTACACGGCGCTCATGTTTGCGGGGCTCTCAGGTTGGAATCAACCCATCTAAAAATACATTTATGTGACCTGGTACAGGTTTTGAGATAACAGTGGGTAATGGCTTTTCACTGTGCTCTGTTTGTTTTGGTTTCACGTCTATAATAAAACAATGCTATGAGCCAGATCCACTTAAAATGTTGTTTTGTTGTATAGGGAAGACAGACATTACCTGGATGATGTTGGATGCTGGAGCGGAGACAGATGCGATTAATTCGGTTGGCAGAACAGCTGCACAAATGGCGGCATTTGTTGGTATGTAGAAGCAGAGGAGAACATCACTGATTGTCACATGAACAACATTTATATATCTGTTCTGGTGAGCATGTTAAGAGGTACTGAAGGTAGCAGGGGAGAGCGGGGCACAACCTAACGTTTTTTGTTTTTTCCTCAATCATTCAAAAAATATTTGAGTTTGATTAATTATATTTTTACACAAGCAACACACACATCTCTGCTACAAATACTTACCATTCTTGAACAATTACACCAAACAAGACAGAAGTGGAAATGTTACCCCATAGGTGGGGTTAATTTGAACAGGCAGGGGGTTAGTTGTAACTAGTGATGCACCGATTTATCGGCCGATTTTTTATGAATTTGAAACCATCGGCATATCGTCAATAGCACGAGAAAGGCCGATACCGATTGTTTATTAATTAACTGCATAAAGAAATCAATTATATGTAAAAAAAAATGAGTTAATGTTGTTTATTAAATAAATGCTGAATAGCAAAAACCACCTTTGAAGGTTGTCATGCTGTCTTATTATATTTGTTTTAGCTTAATTTGTGCCTCTCTTATTATGTTGGTCAGTTGAATGTTAATTAGATCCAATCCATGTTTAGTAAAAATAATTTTATGCAGAAATAAACTAGCTAATAGACCAACTGTATAGTATTGTATACAAGTGTTTAATATCGGTATCGGCCAGAAGTTGTCTGTTTAAATCGGCATCGGTTATTGGCCCAAACAAATCCTATCGGTGCATCCCTTACACTTGCTAAAAATTAAGTTTGCAGGCAAATATTTAAATACTATTTTGTCTAAATATTGAAGTGGATATTGTTTATATATCTGTCTATAATAGACTGGTATCTGCACTATTCATCCCTCATCTAACCATAGTTCAATTATAAATGGACTCAAATGTTGAAATATGTGAGAAAAAGCAGCACAATTATGAATTTTCAAAATCAAATTCTGAGATAATGAAAATCAAAGTCTAATTTTAGCCATTCATTTCATTATGATTTTAATCTTTGACGTGATCAATAATAATCAATATTAAAGATATGAACAAAAATACATTTTGACACACAATTTTTGATAAGACAGGCACATTTACTTTGTTGGCAGACAGCATTTATTTGTGTGTAGCCTATTTAAAACAACGACAAGAATTACTCTAACATTAGCTGTTTTTATATCGTTAGTGCTGAGGGGTTAATTAGTTACGACTAACCACGCTGGGTGAAAATATTTTCAAATCTCCCAAAAAAGTTGCTAAGAGCTGCAGACATATTGCAAAATGATGCTATGTTTTAGTCAATAAGACACTGATTAAGATGACATAACATTGGATTTGGTATCTTACACACCCAACTCTGAAACCGAAAAAAAAAACCATATGATGAAAAAATGTACTTGCAAGACACCAAAACACTCGTATATCAATAACTCAATGGAAAAACATCATACCTTTCCATAAATGTGCCGGAGACCGTCTTTTGGCAGCGTGAAAAAAACTAAACGCTCAACCCTTTGCAACAATGTAAAGTGTCTGTGTTACAATTAACTCTGTGTTAGTTTGTTCCCCGTGCACTCCTATTCCTGGATTTAGAGAGGAAAAGTTAACACACTTCTTAAATGTGTATAAATTTACAGTAAATAAGATGAATGGCTGATTTTGTTTCAGGGCAGCATGACTGTGTGACTGTCATTAATAACTTCTTTTCACGGGCGAGGTTGGACTACTACACAAAAGCCCAGGGGCTGGAAAAAGAACCGAAACTCCCTCCAAAACTCTCTGGACCGCTGCACAAAATTATCATGAGTACCAACCTCAACCCTGTAAAGGTATTTTAAGGCTTTTTGGTCATTTATAAAGGTTATCCTGTCTGTGCCATTACTGATAAAAACAACGTGAAACAAACTAATATAAACCAAAAATTAAACTAAAGTGGTACAACTCAATATTTCTTTGGCTGCAGATAGTAATGCTGGTGCAGGAAAACCCTCTGCTGATGGATGTGGAGGCGCTGGAGAAGTGTCGCAAGGTCAGTCAGCATTTGAATAGATTGAGGTGGAGGGACTACCTTCAAATGTATACATTTTGAAGACGTATGCATCTTTATGTTATTTTACATTACGAGTATTGAATCCATCAATAATGTTGAATTAGCGAAATAAATCGACTTTTTGATATTCTAATTATATAATAGGGATGCACCGAATATTCGACCACCAAAAATTTTCGGCCGAAAGACTTTTAAAGCAATGAAAAATAACGCAACGTTTTTATGTTGCGATGTTTGGGATTCACCCTCGGTCTCTGTGTGCGCGCGTTTAAGTGCCCTCAATAGTGCACACACGAGTGAGACGCAAACAAACGATCGTAAAATCTTTCTGTTATTGACAAGGCACATATAAACAAAATTATCTCCAAAGTATTCTTTTTCTAATAAAAACATTTGTTTATGTCTTAAGTGTATGTATAGATTACAGTCAGATACCAGTCTCTGCTTATTTAAAGAGACAGTAACCTCAATTAACCTACTAAAGTCTGCGTCATTAATGTTAATCAAACAACCCAAGACAAAGAAAAAAAATCACTTCTGTAGCTCTAAAAATAATAATATATTTAATTTATACAATAAAGACAGTGTTATGACTCATTTAATTTGATTTCTGTACCTTATGCTAATGTTAGCCCTTATTAATGTGCAACTTTGTTCTTTTTTATAAATGTTTGCAATTTCTTAGAAATTCTTAGATTTTCCCCACCCCCTTTTTGCTGATCTGAAAAATAATCCGATCTGTGCCTCCAAAGCTATAATGTGATCTAAACCGTGAGTTTTGTGATCCGTCACACACCCCTAGTAAAGTTAGTACACAGTGATAGGCATAAATGCATTTGTACTAATAATTGGCATAATAATTTATTTCGGTGTTTCTGTTTTGGTTTTTCGGCCTTGGTTTCCTCTTTTTTTGGTTTTCGGTTTCGGCCAAGAATTTTCATTTCGGTGCATCCCTATTATATAACCAGCACCTGTATACCAAGCCCTCATGTACTTTTAGGTTTTGGAGCTGATCTGTGAGAAGTGTGTCAAGCAGCAGGAAATGAACGAGGTGTTGGCCATGAAGATGCACTACCTCAGTTGTGTGCTCCAGAAATGCGGCTCTTTTCTCAAAGATCGTCAAGACAAACTTGATAGCCTCATTAAGAGGTAGAGAGATACAACCAAACCCTTAAATGTACCCTTAAATTGTTGTACCTGTAGTGAATAACTCAAGTTGAATCAATTTGGTTATAAAGTAACCCAACGTGTGTTATACGTCGATTTCTTTGTGGTTCGTTTCTCAGTCTTCTGAAAGGTCGAGACGGTGACGGATTCCCGGTATTCCAGGAGAAGTTCATTCGGGAATGCATCAGAAAATTCCCGTACTGTGATGCCACACTATTGCAACAGCTTGTGCGGAGTATAGCTCCTGTGGAGATTGTGAGTAAACTTTACTGTGACCCCAGATTGCTTATCTGGGAGCATAATGAAATGATTATTTGGGGTATGCAATGTGGAAGTCTCACCAGTTCTCTTCCAACAACAGGGGAATGACCCTACAGCTCTGTCAGTGCTCACCCAGGCCATCACAGGGCAGGTGGGCTTTATGGATGCAGACTTTTGCACCTCCTGTGGCGAGAAGGGAGCGGAAAAGCGATGCTCCATTTGCAAAATGGTATATGCTGCAGTATTTATTAAATGTATTCTTAAAGGCGGGGTGCATGATCTTTTAAAGCAAATGTTGACAAACACGCCTCTACCCCAAAAGAATCTGGACCTTCTTTTTATAGACCCGCCCCACACATAAGTAGGGTTGGGTACCGAAACGCGGTGCCATTATGGCACAGAAGCCTATATGGGCGGTACCTACCGGACCGAATCAGAACACAGATTTCGGTGCCTAATTTCGGTGCCTCTTAATGCATGAACGGTTGGCTGAAGTATTTTGCTCTCTGTAGCGCAAAAAGCATAATCACACAAGCACAGCACAATCGCTAGTTAAATTATACTGTACTCATATGGTGTAAATTATTTCCTCACTTACAAAATTCACGTGAATGTGAAAGTCGGAAAGATTTGATAATACAGAGGATTCAAGTTTGATTTCTTCGCTTAACTTAGGTGAGTTTGTTCATATTTTACATTATTGTAGTTTTATATTGATAAAAAAATGGAAACCAATCATTTGTTTTGAAAAATCTAAGGATCTTAGATTTATTTATGTTATAGGGCGGGTAAAATGTTTACCGTCTATTCGTTTTTGTTAAACGTTAAGCGAGTCATTTTACATTTTTATTGTTGTTCTGTTTTAATAAAAAAATAATAATGAACAAATAAGCATTCGTATAGTAATGAAAATTATGTCAATTAAATCTTTCATTTATTTGTGTTTTAACGCAGATACCATCCGTCAAATTCGTTTTATTAATAAACAAGCAATATAAGCAAGTTTGTCATTGGAGCTACTATTTTATTGGAGTTGAGTTTTTTGTTAAGATCAATAATGAACAAACATTTAAAAAATTAATTGTATTAATAAATGGAAATATTAAATAATCTAATGTTAAAGATTAAATAGGCAACTTTTAAACTTCTTTGCCAAATATATTTTCATTTAAAATATGCGCTGTGTTTAAGTTTAAAATGTGAAAAAATCCTCATCTGCACATCCCTAATAATACAAATCGAACAAATTTTGTAAGAATATATGTCCAGTTTATTTTTATATTCTGACTTAAAAGAACAATTTGGAAAATGAGATCCTCAGAGGAGCGCGTGAATGCCGCAATTGATCTGACGGCAGCTTATTTTATATTTTATATGGTTTATAAAAAAGGGAATATCCCGCACACTATTAACTTGCAAAAAGCATAATTTTGCAAGTTAATAGTGTGCGGGATATTCCCTTTTTTTTATAAATGTTTGGTGGAGTTCATTGTCTCTTCATCCAACGCACCTAACCGGAACTAACAGGTGTGCGACATTGTTCTTCTATTAAATATTTTATATGGTAACATTTCTTCAGAGAATTTGCTAAAGCGTATTACCTCACTAATGTTTTTATTAGTACTTCAGCTGATATTGTCCTGAGATGGGCCGCGGCAGTCACGAGTGTCAAGTTCATCGGAGACAAGCAGAAAGCGTCAAAACGTGAATGGTTTTACAAGCCGATAAGAAAATATTTTGGGTGAATTCCAAATGCCGTTTTGCGCCATTGAAGGGCACTTCATGTCAGTCCCGATGTCAGTTAGTAGACACGCCCCTTATTGCTGATTGGGTACAAGTGTGTTTTGGTACTCAGCCCGACTCCCTTTTCCAAAGTGTTTTTCAAAAGCACCCCGCCTTTAAGTTAATGAAATATATGCTTTTTTTCTGGAGGGGGCCAGGTTCCTGAATTGCATTTTTAATCGGGTAACCAATCGTCCACTCTTTTGTTTATTTTTAGGTCATCTACTGTAACCAAGCTTGCCAGAAGCTGCACTGGTTCGCGCATAAAAAGATCTGTAAGATGTTACAGGAACAGAGAGAGAAACACGAAGCTGACTCGGCCTCTCGACTACAGAAATCACCCAAAGGTTTGCAAATCAAATTTACCTTAATTAATTTGTTTATCAATAAGACTTAACAAAGCTTTTTGGACATTGCCATATGTTACGACATGTACCAATGTAATACATTAGTAGAGTAGAGGATAATGTGTAAAATAAATGGCACCATATTAGAGCCCGACCGATATGCATTTTTTGGGGCCGATGCCGATACAGATATTAGAGAGTAAAAAAAGACCGATAACGATATATCGGCCGATATTCATTATGTGCATATTATAGTACAGTACACATATACTACAGTATATTATACTACTACAGTACTGTACATAGAATACACTATATACATTAACAGAATATACTATATATAAATACTTTTTGCAATGATCACTCTATGATCACACCACAAATGTGGTGATCAAACACTTAAAATGACGTGACAAAGATATGTAATATAGGCAGGTGTGTTTTACAAGTTAACAATAAACTTTATTATCCAAAATGATTCTGATATAAGTGCACAAAACAGTAAATTTGACTTATTATAAATAACTTTAAAACACAAACAAAACAAAATACATATAACTTAAACCATTGTCAGTTTTAACGAGAATAATGTTATATTGGGCTTATTTAAAAAAATGGAAACTTATAAAGTCATTGTTTATTAGCTTTAGAGTAAGTGATGGACTTCACAAATTAATTAAAAACTTACCGTTAAGACGACAATGCTTGACTTACTGACAACATACTGATGTAGGCTAATGTTTAATGTACTGCACAACTTTTTTATAACACGAACCCAGAGTGTTCTGCCGGGACTTTAAACTTTTATAAAACTAAAGCGTCTGCTCTCCGCCTCTTTTATTTAAGAAAGGGTGTAAAGTTGCGCGAGCTTATTTAATCAATTGCTTTGAAATGAGCATGTAACAGCACAAGCAGCTGTACTCCCACAGACTGCGCATCAGTTTAAGCGCGTCCTTTCTCCGCCTCGCGTCATTTCTTCCGCTTGCGTTTGAAACAACTCGCAAGTGGACAAAAAAGACTGATTAAAACCACCAAATGTAAACAGGAATGTGTCTCTCTCGTCCACTTATAATCCAATCGACCAAAGCGCGTCTTAATACCAGGTGTAAAATTTATTGAAGAAACCGCTTGACTGCCGCGGCCGCCAACTGAACTGAGAGACTGACTGAAGTGAAGGGGGTGGGGGATTGGCTGATGTCACTACAGTGAGTGACCTGAGTCGCCATTAGCAACCAGTATGGCGCACTCTGCTGGACAAACAAGTACTTACATCTTTCAAAAGCATTTAATGTGCTCTGTAAGGAACGTTCATATCGGCTTCATATCTGCGGCTTATACGCCGATACAGATATATCTGCGACATGCTCATATCGGCCGATAAAATCGGCAAAACGATAAATCGGTCGGGCTCTACACCATATTGATTTGGGTCTATCATGAAGGGTTTTATATTATTTCACATATAACACGACTGCTAGCATAATTGTGTGCAAGGTGAAGCAATGGAGGGATAACGTAATTTTTCTCTTCTAAAGCCGAGGGGAAGCCTTTGGAGGAGACTATGGAAGATCTCTCCATCAGTCAGAATGAGACCAACAGCCCTTCGGAAAACCAGACCGAGGACGTTAACTCGGATACAGTCTCTCTTAATGTAGCCTGAGCGATGAAGATTTTGACCTGTAGACATGGTTTCAAACCAGCCACTGTCTTCATCGTCATCATCAGAGATCTATCTAAGCCAAAGGAGAGCACATCCATGATGTGTGTAGCTCAGAGGTACCGAGAACCTTCTTCATGGAAGATGTTTTCCTGAAGCACAGAACATGGGATGAGCCACAAAAAGATTTGGCACACAAATGCACAAGATGAAGGGATCATGAGAGACAAAATGACATTTTACGTTTAAATTGAAAATATTTGTATTTATGTGAGTTAGTATACAAGACATTGACGCATATGCCTTAATTTTCAGTCTTCAACTGCTGTTATCCATTTTCTGATAAACATATGCCAGATTTCTTACAGCTGTTACAAAAATGCCTAATTTAAACACACTCGGTAGTCTCGAGAATGTTTATTGACATCCAAATGACGGCGTGAGAGGCGTCTGCTGTTTTTCAACTCGCTGGCCTTGTCAAATTAGCGGTTAGACAAAGGTGTCCGTTGTGCACGCAAGAGTGATGGTGAAACCGACCGCGGGGTTCTGGATCTCGTCTGAGTTTGACAGTTAGTATGTCAGCTGCCGGTTCGATCGAGGCTTTACTTGGTTCCACTGTGCCATTTTGGTTCCACTCCAATCTATAATCCTGACCTGTACGATGGACTTTTGAGTCGGTGTGATCGTTGATGGCTTTTCTGTGCTATCAGAAGAGCAACTAAAGAAAAAAAACACAGATGCCTGTTATTAAAAATATAACAATTGACTCAAAATCCAAACATCCATGTAGCGCTAACGTTGTACACCTGTTCCTTGCACCATGTTGACCTGCAATAATAAAATAATAATAATCCGTTAAACTTCACATTCTGTGATTCTACAAATGCTGGAATTGAATTATTAGAAACTAGTTGTTTATTAGTTTAAAGAGGTACTTTGTATTACTTGCTGGTTTCTTGACGTTATTGTTTCTGCTTCCTGCAGGGGGCGGTAGTGCTCGCCTGCCAAAGGCAATTGAATCCAGCACCCTCCGTCTTTCTGTGCTAAATATCTTAAATGCCTCCTTTCTCTCCTCCAGCTTCACCTCTGCCAAAATTAGTTTAAAAGCCATGTAATGTCAATTTGCAGATTTCTTTTTTTTTACATTTAAGAACAAAATATAGACTTTTATGGATGCCAACCTTTTCTGTCTAACAACTGCACAGATGGTAAATGATAGAGCACATATTGGCGATATTCAGGATATTGTGTGAAGGGGTTCAGATATAAAGCTGAAACAGAAGGTGAATAATTAAATTATGTCTATAATGATGCATCATATTTGTTTGTCAAGCAATACTCTCAGATAACCTATTGCATTTTTCAAACCTTGATTGAAAGTCTGTTTTAAAACTAAAAACAATTATGAAATGTCAGCAAAGAGTATGTGACCCTGTCTGTCAAATCCAGGCTGAAGTCCTAAAATCTAATGAGATTTTGAGCATCAAAGTTTGATTTCAATCTTTGTTCATATTAAAGATATCAAGATAATGTATTCACAGAATTTTCTTTACATTAGGGTGATTTTATGTAGAAAACAGGGTCACATACAGGTATTTGTTTTTCCTTTCATTTAGAAATATTCAGGATACTTATAATCTGGATTTGTGTATAGGTTTCTGTATGGCATGGTCATATGAAATACTCACAGAGAGTATGAAGGTCCTGCATGTTCTTTAGCTCTTCGACAGTCTCGTCCAAACACTTTATCTGATTATTGTGGAGGAGCAAGACACGCAGACAGGTCAGGTGTCTAAGCGCTCCTTCGTGTGCATGTTTATTGCATACAAAAAGACAAAAAATACACTTAAAATAAATATAAAACAACTATCAGATAGGAAAAAATACATGGGCATGTTTGGGGGTTGGGTTTGTGAATATCAAAGAAAAGCTATGGCAGGGTTACCTGATATAGAGATGATATCATTGTTTTGCAGATAGAGTTCAGTCAGGCAACAGTTAAATGAATATCTGCAGATGTCTCTGATCTGAAAAGTTATGTAGATGGTATTTATGCATTGGAATTTGAAAGATTTGCTCACATTAGTTATCTAATGATTATAATGTTGATGCAAAATGCTTTAATACGATTTATTTTAGTTTTGCCATGAATTGGATTATTTTATGTATTGACCAAGTAAAACTAACCTTGTTATTGTTAAGCCACACACATCTCAGCATTGAGAACTTTGATAAATCAGGTACAAAACTGAGCCCTCTATAATGAGAAAAGAAAGGAAAATTGTAAGTGTGTATATCCTTAACATAATATTGTTTGCAAACATTTTATTAACAAAGCACATAATTGTATTTTTTTTTACATTAGCCAGGGGATATAAAATAAATAAATAAAAGAAACATAAAAACATGGAAATGCTTACATACATTAATACATAAATACATCACCTTCTGGTAAGATGAAGTTGGCACACATCGATGTCACGCTTAATCATAAACGGTTGCTGTGGGAAAAACAACAAAAATGTGATGTTAAATGAACAAAGGAAGGCTAGATTAAGTCTGCATAACTAGACAGCAAACTACATTTTACTTTATTGCCAATCACAACGTAGTCAACAAGACATGCAGTAACAACTGACATTTACACTTACAATACTGCACAAGGCTAGTAACAATTTTACTATTTTATTAAAACAACTATTTGTTTACAAATTATTTAACACAAATATAATAAAACAAGTATAAAAATATCACACAAATAACAAAAAAACGTCTACAGAAAGCAAACAACCTCTCCGCGCAACTCCATGTCTGATGACGCTCACCGGTCGCTAAGAGACGCACTTTACACTTGTTTGATTGATGGCCAATCACAGTGAAGCAGATCATCTGAGCGCGTGATGGACGGGGAGACGCAAACCGTCTAATCTAATCTAACATCTAATCTGAAACAGGAATTAAACCTAACAATAATCCACAATTCAACTGACTTTCATGATTATTTGTTATGCTTAATGTCCATCAGGTGGCAGAGTTTTTCTTATAAATGTAACAGGAAAAATAGTTTGCAGGAAAAGTTGTTGTCGTTGATTTGTTGTCAGCTTGCTTTATAAATCTATGAGACGCGCAGGAGTTAAGTCGAGTGGATTCATTGTGACGGATACCCGCGATTAATCTGCAGTTAATCTGTTTGAATGTCCTATTATATAGAGCCTTGCTTTTAATCAACCCTATCATCAATCAATCAACAAACCAATCAAATCAGTTAAAATAATAACAATTTACCCACAGATAATTAATTATTTGCTACCCATAAATCTAATGAGTTTGCCAGACACATTAAGAGTTCCAACCTTTTTTGTAAACATTTAAAAAAGCCCAAAACTTTAAAAAACTATTATTTATTACTTTTTAATTAGATTTGAATTATGTTTTAAAGAATTATGAATAAATATCATTTCATTTTATCATCAAAAACGATTAACTGTAATTTTTACACTAATTATTAGCTTACATTGTCTTTAACAAGTTTACTTATATAAAGTAAGTATATTGACTAAACAAATATCTCTTATGTGAACCAGGGAATCCAGTAGTAAACCATTCACGTCTCTCCAGATGCAGGACCAAATGGATTTAGTTGAGAAACGGGGCTTGTTTAAAAATTCCGCTCACCTGAGTCGTTGCCAAAACTGGAGGCGGGAGCATGTACTATATATAACCCAAGACGTGATAGTGACCGAAGTATTCATTCAAGACTCTTCACTTCTGCTTGCACCCGGCTGTGGTTTAGCCTATTTTACATCACCATGTACATTAACGCACCCGAGTCGTGTAATTTAATGTTTTTATTTTGCTTTTTAATAAGGAGTGGTCTGACTTTAAAGAATGATGCTACGGAGATATTTTACTCTCATGTTGTCAGTCCGCCTGAGGATGCTCAGAACGCGTCTCTGAATCGCGCGCGCACCGGCGGCAGAGGTCTCACAGCGCACGAGAGAGGCGGTGAGTTCATCATTCATTGCGATTCATTTGATTATTTTGCAGCCAAGGATGCATTTACAAATGATTTTGACCTTTTTAAACAGTTGTGATCTGATTTAGAAAAACAATGAGTTTGCATTCCATGAAAACTAAATCTTTTCATTGTATGACATTCCAGTAATTCTCCAAACATTGTAAACTGCTTGTTTTTTACGTTTAGTTTATTTTTTTGTTTAATTAGATGACCCCTAAACACAGAAATTATTAACTTTTTTAGCACATTAATGCATTTGGCAGAGACTTTAATCCAAAGCCACTTACAATGCATTTGAACTGTACATATTATGTGCATGTATTCCCTAGGATCGAACCCGTGAGCTTTGCGTTGCTAGCACCGTGGGGGTTAAATTACCCATGTTTGACCGAACCATGTTTTGAGACGACCCCGCATTTTGGGTTGAGAGAACCCAGCATAGTTTAAATTAAATCCACTGGTTGTGTCCATTTATTACCCAACCATAAATTAAAACAACCCAATATTTTTAGACTACAAGTTAGCTGAAGGAACACAAGATGCCTTAATCCTTGCACACACAGGAACACAAGTTAGCCATGCATTTGAGATTGCATAATACTCTAGGAAATGATATGGATTAGATACAATGTTGACTCACAACCGCACCGAGCAGAAAAGATAAAAGGAAGAGGAGCACAATGCCTGCTGAGGGAATCCTGTCAGATTTGGAGAATGCAGGGGGAGCTAAGTTATTCCGGAAGCCTGTAGTAGGAGCCCTGTTTGTTTTGAACTGCCGTAACTTGAAGTGGGAAGGAAGAAAATGGCCCTCCACTCCCCATTCATCACGTCCTGTCATAGAAAGGGGGGCACATTGTAACTGAGGTGTGTTGCTGCATACTGCTGAATGGGTCTTGGCTTGAGTTACGCTGACAAGAGACATCGCTTCGAGGCAAAACAATACTGACAGTATAGCCAGCAGCATCAGCTAAATCCAACAATAAAAGCCTCTGAGTCGTCATTCATCTGTACACTAAACCATTTCCTCTCAGAGAAGGGCAGGTGTAGGTGGGGTCCTGAAATAAAGCAAACAAAGTGCCTCCTACACAAGTGTTTCCCAAGCTTTTTTTTGTTTTAGGAACCCCCACCAGTAAAGCCAATGCATGAGCACTCAACCTGAAACGTGCTCTTTTTAATACATAAGGGTTTTGTTTAAAAGAAACAGAAAGTTTCACATGCACACACACGTTTTTTGTTACACATGAAAACAAACAGATTTTTTAGTTATTTTTTACATTTGTTTTTCAGAACGAGTCCCAGTTGGCTGCAGAGAGCTGCGATCAACAAAGTACATTTCAGATGGCCAGTGCACCAGCATAAACCCGGTCAAGGAGCTGGTGTGCACAGGACAATGTCTTCCTGCCCAGATGCTGCCCAACTGGATCGGTGGATACGGCAGAAAGGTCTGGAATCGCAGAAACAGTCCGGACTGGCGCTGCGTGAACGACAAGACCAGGACTCAGCGGATTCAGCTCCAGTGCCAGGATGGGACCACCAGAACCTACAAGATCACAGTGGTGACCTCTTGCAAATGCAAAAGATACTCACGGCAGCACAACGAATCAGGAAACAAGTCTGAGGGATATACTCCGATAAACAGCCAGATGAAAAACCCTAAAGCCAAAAGAGGAACAAGAATAGGAAGCTAGACTGGCTTGAGTTACATTGACACTAGATTTGAAACAAATGTATATGAGCTTGTGATGTCAGCTCACAGGAGGAACTGGGGGCAATAAGAGGCTCTTTGGGTTTCGTTCGAGAGCAAGTGCAAGTCTTTGACTTCACCACGAAACTACAAGTGCACTGCAGACATTGGAAAAATGAGTAAAGACTAAATCTCATCACCAACAAAATTATATCAACACGCAGTCTACAGTATAAGCGACCATGTGCCATAATATTGTCAAAGAGACTGACACATTTCATTACAAAACAAAACTGAACAAAAAGCAAGCTTGTGATTTTAATTGTTTTATCACATTATTGCCGGTGTGATATACAGTGGATTTTAAATCACTTGCTAATGTATGTATATATGTGCCAATGATATATATAGATATGTGCAGTTCTCAACCCTGAAACTGAATATTTGTACATATATTTACATGCTTGTGTACGTACTTGTTTTGCAGGAACTGTATGTGTTACAAATGTTATATTTTGATGTATAAGTTGATGTAATATATATTTTCCATGACTCTGACTTCTAGTTGCAAGCAAGCATATTCAGACAATATATTGCACTATAGTGACAATGTTCATATTGGTTGTTATGATGTAAAAACATTAAAAAGTAAAGATTTTAAATGCCTCAGTATTGTTATTGATATCTGGATTAAGTGATAACCTGTCTGTGAACTCTAACCAGTTATAATACATGCAGTAACAATATAGCCAATTGTATATACACATTTTGACCATATAACAAAATGCAACCTAAAATGATATTTTTAATTTTATTATAAATGTCTCTCTCTCTCTCGCTATATATATATATATATATTTGATTTGTTTTGATTTTAGCCTTCATAACAAAAAAAAATACAGCAAAGTAGCACAATAAAAACACGATAACTAAAACGGATTATCTCGATTTGGAACCAAACTATTTATATATATATTGATTTAAATAATTTTAAAATAATTAAAACTAGGACATTCATACTTAATGCAATAATTCGCAGTTCTTGATTTAAAAAAAAACCGATATGAAATCTATCAAACTTGTAGACTCATCGTCATTGGCTGAATACAGTGTCGGTTTACAATGCCAGTGTAGTAACGGCAAAGCTGCAGGAATTTTGCGCGAAACGATCATTAAACCGCGCTAACACACGAGGATGTCAAAGCATATCGCCGGTTAACAGTTTTTTCCCGCGATGAGCGAGGTCGGTGCATGTGTGAGGAAGTTAAAAACGTTGGAAAATGCAGGAAGAGAGCGCTTCTCCCAGCGCCAGGCCTTTTGATCCCGGCTGTCCGCTTACACGGGACACCGAGCAGGGCGAAGACAGAGCCGGTAGAGCTGCGGTGGATTTCCCGGTAGCCGTGGTTTTGCCAGCCGGAGGCTGCGGTGAGAGAATGGGGCTGCCCACACCAAAACAATTCTGCCCGATTCTCAACAGACCTCTGATCAGCTACACCATTCAAGCCTTTGAGAGGTGAGACAGCCCAGCTCACTAAACCCATTTTTATTGTAATACCTGTAATTACGTGATAAATGACAAGCAAAATAGCCCAGTAATAGATCGTTGCGCTTGTCACAGAGATGTGCATTAGTATGGAAAGATGACTTCTTTTCTCCCCAGTCCAAGATCGCCTACTGCATGTAACGTTAGACCTTTGCATTTCTCTTAAGAACATCTGCAGATGCTGCAAAAACTTGGACGGGGCTAAAAGCACCTGACATATTTAATAAATTGCTTTGAATAGCATAGTTATATTATTTTTCACGGATTAAAGCAACAACAAGTTAAAGCTGCTGTAAGTATATTTTTAAGAATATTTTATACCTGGCAGATATCACAGCTGCGAGCTCACACGTGTTTCTGTGACTGTCGGCACTGTTAGCCAATCAGAAAACTTGGAGGCGGGTCTCTGCCTGTAGCGCGAATTTGGGGCGGGGCTATTTGTTTCCAAATACAGCTTTGTTTTTTTATTGTATTTATTTTTAATTGGATATGCATATCAATTTTCACACACAAAAGTTTAGTTTATTTATTTGTGTAAAGCGTCAATGTAAAGCGGCTGGATATTTTGTGGAATATTTTCTACCTGACAGAATTGACTGCTGCGGGGCTATTTGTTTCCAAATACAGCTTTATGGTTTTTATTTTATTTATTTTAATTGGATATTCATATCAATTTTCATGTACAAAATTTTAGTTTATTTATTTATTTATAGCACATTTTAAATGACAGGTGTTGAAGCCAAAGTGCTCAATGTAAAGCGGTTGTATTTTTTGTGGAATATTTGAAGTGTTTCGTTGCACAACGAGATAACCACCGTTTTTTTTTAATTTTTCAGAAATTTCGTTTTTTGGTTGTGCATTCCAATTAATTTCAATTCAACTGCAGTTGATTTGTTTTGATTTAAACCTTCATAACTTAAAAAATACAGCTAAGTAGCACCATAAAACAAAATAATAACACGATAACATAATAATAAACATGTTTTGACAAAAATGTAAAAAAAATTGATTTATCTTGTTTTGCAACGAAACTCTTCATTTTCTACCCGACAGAAATGACTGCTGAGGCGCACAGGCGGCACTGTTAGCCAATTAGAAAGCAGCGGTTCTCTGTCTGTATAGCGTGAACCATAGACCTTATATACGTAGATGCCTCATGACATGCTGTAACATAATGCAGCGTCACCGCCATATTGGTTGGGTCTCCTTACTCTTCGCTAGCACCAGAGTCATTCGGAGTCAATGAAGAGCAAGCAACTATGCCCATATTTTGTGCATTTACGATTGCAATAATTGCCGCAGTATTGATACCAGATCGCATGGGATTACTTTTCACAAGTAAGATTGTAGAATAATTGTGGTTATTTTACCATTTATAATATTATGTCATCGTAACTAATGTTAATTACGTGTAACAAAAACGAGTGAAAATCAGGTAAAAATTCTGGCAGTTATGATTATTGTAGTTGGGGATACACCTTCCTCAGTAGAAATAAATGCAAGGGCCACATTGGGTTTACACAAGTTGCCTTCCACGATCTTGAGTACCTACCAAGTACCAGTAGGCTACTGACAAGTATTGGCTAGTTTGCTACGATTTATGGATTTCTTATCTTTTACTGTCTGTGATTTTTACGGATAAGGGAAATGGCTAAGAAAAACAACATTTCGCACCTCAACTGTCCTAAAGAGAAACGCTACTTTAAAAAAAATATCTTGGTTAGGGTGTGATGCCTACTCGATCCCTGATGCGTTCTTCCAGTCGGTGTCCGTTGCTACCAAACTACCACTATTTTTACAACACTAAGAAGGCATGACACAACATGAAACTACTCGAAGTATCACCTGGATCTCTACAAATGAACGCGAGCATTGAGAACATTGTTTGTGTACCAAATTTACTAAAAAGAAAGGTTTTGAACAACTGACTTTCGCTGTTTGGTGTCCGCTCGCCGTCTTTACCAGACATAAAGAATGGATTTTCGAATGCGAATGAATGAATCTCATATGAGGCTCCTTTTTCATCTAGAAGGTCAATATTGTTTTTCACTTGCGACAAAACTTTAAAAAATTATCCATGCATTTAATTGGAACTATGCTTTAGGGGCTATCCATCTTTACTCAACTCCCTCCATACGTTGCATTCGGAGATTGATACATCTTGACTGAACACGAACAATGTTCTCAATGCTCGAGTTCATGTGTAGAGACACAGGTCATACTTTGAGCAAAGTATCATGTTGTGTCGAGCCTTTTTAGTTTTGTAAAAATAGCAATTTTGATGCTCACAACATATTGAAGGCATTGCTTCTAGTTCTTTTGCGACCACTTCAGGTACTCAAAATGGCGGAAGACAAGTTTGAGATGTGAGTGACGTCAGCTGATCTGCATGAATAGGCAGCATCAGTCTATGAGGCGTCTACGTATATAATGTCTATGGCGTGAACAGTAATATGGTTTATGCGCAACTTACTTCCGCATTCCTGTTAAACATAGTAGATGGCTTCTGGTTCTGTATGCTCTACGCTGATATGGTGTCGTTTTTATACATGAAACCTTCAGGAGCTACCAAAGACGAGAATAATCAATGTCCAGTTTAATACATTTTAAAAGTATAAGTAAATGTACTAACTTTTTTATACTTTATAGGCATTTTCTTTTCACATACATTAAGATATTAGTTTAAAAAAGTACATAACACAAATAACAATACTACGAATAACAATAACAAGCTACGATAGCACATACCGGCAACCGGAAGTGATCCACCCAGTTTTCCGGTTTGGTCATGAGACATTCATTTAAACTGCATTACTATCCTCATATTTGGCTTTTCGGTTTAAATTAAAGTTTAACCTGTTAAACTCATATTATGTAGTAATGTGTCTTATTGAGAAGAGGTGTTCTCTTACTGTTTTTTTGCCTTGTGGGCAATTCAATAGGTAAAACTGTCCATAATATGTTTGTATCATAATATCCAAAGACTTGGGTTGGGCGTTCTCCAAAGTGTTTAATACAGCTGGTTCCATCCAGAAATAATTTACAGCAGTTTAAAATGCTATAAAAATAAATGCCCAGCACCTGGATAATATGGATAAAATTTGTTCATTCAATTCACCTGTCATAATGAAGATGGTGGTGATTTATTTAATAGCTGGTAAACAATTATAATCTGTTTTTCTTTTCTTGACAGATTATCATGGATTGGGACTATTGTTGTTGTGGTTGCGAAGGAGAACCAGGACTTGATGCTAAATATTGTTCAAACATTCAATCACACAAAGGTAAAAGTGGTGAACGGGGGAACCACCAGGCACAGGTCTATCTTCAATGGACTTCAAGTCCTCAGCAACAATACAGATGATGCATTGACTACTAAACCAAAAGTGGTCATCATCCATGATGCTGTACGGCCCTTTGTGGAAGAAAGTCTTCTGTTGAAAATTACACTAGCTGCTAAAGAAGAAGGGGTTTGTGTACTTTTTTTTTCTAGATTTTGCTTATTACATTTAAGCAATTATATATCTCTATCTGTCTTAAGGGCCCTATCTACATAGCATCTCAGAAAAATTGTTCTTGATAAATATTAGTGTCTGGTTTATGTCTAGACAAGGAGGTTTGAAGAAGAAAATTAAAAACCCTGCTATCATATGAATAAAAAAATAAAAATGATTGATTTAGATGAGCAGTTGTAGGCCATAAAATTTAATTTACACTTTTATCCTTTAACCTGAAACAACCTTTTTCCATAATAATTTACCCTACATTTTTATCATAAAGTATACAGCAGTTAAGATATAGCCTAATTGAAATATACTTAAAGCTGCTTTTAGTGTCTGTCATAGAGAACGATTTATTTTGAAACACTCCCTGAAATGTTGTGGTGATAAATGTTAAAACTGTCTGAACCGTAATCTGCTGTTCCACGGTCCACATATCTGTTATATTTATGGGGTATGTAAAAGTACGATCATCTAAAGCACACGTGTAGAGTTCCTGTAGCTCAACTTGTAAAGCAAAAAGCTAACAACACCAAGGTCATGGGTTCAAATCCCTAATACCACATGTACCGTATATTTATATATTTCAAGATAAAAGCAGCGTCCCGTGAGTCACTTTAGATAAAAACAGCTGCCAAATGCATTAATATGTTACTAATAAGCTGTCAATCAGAAAACTTCACTACGTTGCTGGGATTGATTTGTTGTCTGTTTTTTTTCCTTAAAGGATTAGTCCATTTTCTTAAAAGAAAAATCCAAATAATTTACTCACCACCATGTCATCCATAATGTTGGTGTCTTTCTTTGTTCAGTCGAGAAGAAGTTGTGTTTTTTGAGGAAAACATTGCAGGATTTTTCTCATTTTAATGGACTTTAATAGAGCCCAACATTTAATACTTAACACTTTTTTCAAGTTTTTTTCAACTGAGTTTCAAAGGACTATAAACGACCCCAAACGAGGCATAAGGGTCCCATCTAGCAAAACGATTGTCATTTTTGGCAGGAAAAGTGAAAAATATGCTCTTTAAACCACAACTTTTCGTCTAGGTCTGGTCCAGCGTGACCTAACGTTAATGCGTAGTGACGTAGGGAGGTCACGTGTTACATATATAAAACGCACATTTGCGGACCATTGTAAACAATAAACTGACACAAAGACATTAATTAGTATCAGTTGACATACAACAACGTAGGAACGGTCCTCTTTAAACACATTTGTGAACACTGGGGCGGAGTTTCGCGTTCGTCCTCTGTGACCTCTTGACGTCATGACATATTGGGTGGGGTCACGCTGGCGCATCACGACCGGATTTAGATGAGAAGTTGTGGTTTGAAAGTGGATATTTTTGTTTTTCTTGTCAAAGGTGACGGTCGTTTTGCTGGATAAGACCTCGTTTTGGGATCGTTTGTAGTCATTTGAAACTCCGTTGAAAAAAACTGTTAAGTGTTGAGTATTAAATGTTGGGCTCAATTAAAGTCCATTAAAATGAGAAAAATCCTGAAATGTTTTCCTCAAAAAACATAATTTCTTCTCGACTGAACAAAGAAAGACATCAACATTTTGGATGACATGGTGGTGAGTAAATTATCTGGATTTTTCTTTTAAGAAAATGGAATATTTCTTTAAAGGGCACCTATTTCATTGCTAAAAAACAACGTTATTTTGTGTATTTGGTATAATACAATGTGTTCGCGTGGTTTATGATAAAAAAGTTATTTTTCACATACCGTACATTTTTGTAGCTCCACATATACTGTGTTCCTGAAACACACTGCTTTTGTACAAAGCTCATCGATCTGAAAAAATGCTGTGTCCCTGGTTGGCCAGCAAATCTGTACGTTGTGATTGTTCTAAATACCTCTGACGTCAGCTGGAAATGTGACGCTCCTTACCATGTTTGAAAGATTCGCTCACAATGCAATGCTAGCAGGAAATTAACTAGGCTGAGTCCGAACAGGAGGAATTATGATAATGTCGGTCTTGTCCACGTCAACAAGCCCAGAAATTAAACTGTTGTGTGTCTTGTAGTACAAGAAAAGAGATTTACGTTGGAGACAATAACTCGCGTCCTCGTTTACTTTGGTGTTTGTACCTTTTGCATATCATTAACATGTACTAATACACACTTACACACCAAAGGAAATGTAAAATCGTGAATCGGACGATAGGTGCTCTTTAAAGGAATGACAAGCATGTTGTTGAGATGTGAGTTAGGATCTGTTTGCCTGTTTCTATGCATCTTTGCATAGTTGCAGCTCTACTTTGTTTTTATTGTAGCATGTATAACATGTTTATTTAATGACTGAATAATAAAATGTGACGCGAAATAAGAAACCTTTACCTGCCGTCTTTCCAATGTGCATCAAAATACAAATTTGTTACAATGTTTTTACAATGTTCATCATTTACAAACAAAAAAACAAAGTCGACATCTCTCAATGCTATTTCTCAAAAACATGTTTCTGCAAGCCAGATATTAATTAATGGCCAAATTCAATTAATGAATAAGCAGATTATACAGAGCATGTTTTTAAAACTATATTTTTTCCACATTTAGGCTTCAGGAGCAATACGTCCTTTGGTGTCTACGGTTATAGCTACGACCTTGGAGGGCTACCTGGACCACTCTTTGGAGAGAGCAAAATACCGAGCCAGCGAAATGCCTCAAGGATTTCTTTATGACATCATTTTCCAGGCCTACCAGCGGGTATGAGCAACCCAGACACCTATAGTGTTTAGCGCCAACCTCAAATTTCAGTGTGCAAAGTCGAATCCTATTACAAGAAGTTTGACTGTCCTCTCTCACCGCAAAGCTTAAACTCCTTGAGGTCTCCTTGGTGGCTTTGATGGTAGTTTTGGGAATGTCAAGATTTATGTCTTTACATAAATAATTACAAAAAACTCTTGGAGTTCAAACCTTGGAGCCGTTCGGGTCTTTTGTTCGTCGTCCTTGAGATCTGCATAAACCTGCAGGTTCTTCTGCTCCGGCGGCTCCGGAGTTTTGTTATTATTCCCGTGACATTGCATTGTATGACAAAATAATAAATCAGCGTTATTTGGTCTGGACTGGGTTATATAGAAAGCCCAGTTTTATTAGCTCTCATGGTTGATTCAAACAATGCCTGCCCAAAAATGGTGTTTGTTGTTTTTGATAAAAGTTTCTCATACTGTAGTGCTTGAGGTTTTTAAACTTTCAAAAAATATAGTGAATGTATATAATATTATATATATAACATAACAACTTAGTATTGTATACCGTGGGACGTTCGTCTATGTGTGTGAGTCCCGAAGTTTACGGCAACCTAAAGCATTGAATAATATTTTTTTGTTCAGTTTTATAATTTATCGTCACACTTATTGCTTTAAAACTTTGTAACCTTTGGATTTAAGTAACTATTTAGTCAAAGATAGATGTGTTAAAAGAAACATTAGGAGTTATAGTCCTGCTGATAGAGCCGTATTTTGGATATTGAATTCTTTTGCTCCCGGAGAACTTTGATTTCACAGTTTTGCTGTTTTTGGCTGTGATATTGAACATTAGCGTCAGTTTTCCATGTCAGTTCACAGCTGCCCATCCTCAATTAATTGTAAATAAAGATAAGACCTTGACATGAAGAAAGTACTGTAGATGACAAGTCTGAATAATGGGTAATATCAAGCCCACCGGGGTGTTATCTGACACCCCAACTTCTTCTGGGGCTTTTCTTCTCCAAGCCCAACAGTGAAATGTCTGCAAAGATTTATATAGCGCTCTTTGCTTCTAAAACCCAATATTCTATGGAGCTCTTCCATTGCATGACATGAGGTAGTCCATACTTCTTTTTTATGAAGTATTCAAACACGTTTGACGCTTTTACAAAGGGGTCATTTCAGGTGGGTGTTTTTGAGTAAGTGAGCATTTCATAGGCCGCTTTTCGAACGTAGCCAAAGGCCATGTGTCAAAAACCTCTATGTGGTAGCCTTCAAATGACTGATGCCATTTTAGCATGGTATCCATTGAGTCTGAGAGCGCTAGTGCTAGTGCTAGTACAAAGAGACATCCAACCCCACGAGGGACCGGCTGTACGTTGATGCAAAGTTAAAAAGTGCCAAAGGTTAAATGATTGCAGGACCCAGTGATTTTTTTCCCCCTTTAATTTGCCTTAAAATCACAGGGCTTTGTAAGTGAAGCTGTCTTCTTTACCTGGGATGAAATATTGCTGTAGTTACTGCCCTCTTTCCTTATGTCTCAGGTGGCATGATTTAAACAGTGTAATCCACCCGATTTCTTAAAAAACTCCAGAATAAGGAGCATTTTCACATTTTTTTCCAGAAATCTCATTCCGAGATCATGCATATTTCTAATTGAAGCCATTTATCTCTAATGCATGTGCACATTTATTTTTATCATCAGTGATGACTTTGTATCTATTGCAATTGGTGTTTACCACACTTTAGGGTTTGCTTCATTTTCTTCTGGTTTATCATTTGCAGTGCAGTGAATATGATTTTGACTTTGGCACAGAGTGCCTGCACTTGGCCCTGCAGTACTGTGGAACAAATGCAAAACTTATAGAGGGACCACCAGCTCTGTGGAAAGTAAGAGAGAAAACATTTTGCTTTTTATGATTTATGTCATATACATTATAGATCAAGTCTGAGACCACATTACATTTCTGGGACTTTAAAGCTTGAAACAAAGTATTCTAAACAAATTTAAATGATATGTGATAGTATAGCATATACAGTGAGGAGTATTTGAACACCCTGCTATTTTGCAAGTTCTCCAGCTTAGAAATCATGGAGGGGTCTGAATTTGTCATTGTAGGTGCATGTCCAATGTGAGAGACAGAAATCCAGAAATTTATTTGTATGATCCAGCTGCAAATAAGCATTTGAACACCTGTCTATCAGCTAGAATTCTGACCCTCAAAGACCTGTTAGTCTGCCTTTAAAATGTCCACCTCCACTCCATTTATTATCCCAAATCAGATGCAACTGTATGAGGTTGTTAGCTGCATAAAAACACCTGTCCACACCATACAATCAGTAAAAATCCAACTACTAACATGGCCAAGAACAAAGAGCTGTCCAAAGACACTAGAGACAAAATCGAACACCTTCACAAGGCTGGAAAGGGCTACGGGGAAATTGCCAAGCAGCTTGTTGAAAAAAGGTCCACTGTTGGAGCAATCATTAGTAGATGGAAGAAGCTAAACATGACTGTCAATCTCCACCGGACAGGGCTCCATGCAAGATCTCACCTCATGGGGTTGCAATGATCCTAAGAAAGGTGAGAAATCAGTCCAGAACTACATGGGAGGAGCTGGTCAATGACCTGAAAAGAGCTGGGACCACCGTTTACAAGGTTACTGTTGGTAATACACTAAGATGTCATGGTTTGAAATCATGCATGGCACGGAAGGTACCCCTGCTTAAACCAGCACATGTCCAGGCCCGTCTTAAGTTTACCAGCGACCATTTGGATGATCCAGAGAAGTAATTGGAGAAAGTCATGTGGTCAGATGAGACCAAAATAGAACTTTTTGGTCATAATTCCACTAAACGTGTTTGGAGGAAGAATAATGAGGAGTACCATGCCAAGAACACCATCTCTACTGTGAAGCATGGGGGTGGTAGCATCATGCTTTGGGGGTGTTTTTCTGCACTGTATTAAGGAGAGGATGACCGGGGCCATGTATTGCGAAATTTTGGGGAACAACCTCCTTCCCTCAGTTAGAGCATTGAAGAAGGGTCTCTCACAGTGGACATGCACCTACGATGACAATTTCAGACCCTCCATGATTTTTAAGTGGGAGAACTTGCAAAATAGCAGGGTGTTCAAATACTTATTTTCCTCACTGTAGATGCTGATAATATAGTTTATAGTAAATAATATAATACAGCGGCCAATTTTCCGCTTATGTCGTGTACACATTACATCACATCTGCACAGATCCACAATCTTAACCACAAAATCGAATACACAATCACAATTTGTCATGTTATTTTTGCTAGGCACAAACTGTTATTTATGTATTTTATCCATTTATGTGATAGGTTTAGTTGCTAAATGTGCATATTTTTCTTTATAGGTTACATACAAAAGAGATCTAGCAGCTGCGGAGGCCATTATTAAAGGTATTTATGTAGTTTTGTATTAAAGAAATTAAATGTGACATTTATATAATGGGAATTAGAATTTTCCATTCCCTGCTGTTTTTGTGCACTTAATAATACGTTGGGCAACTGGGTAAGATCAGGCGTACTTTTTATAAAATCTGTTAAAAGTGTGCATGGAGTGAACAGGTGCTCTTGTTTCCTCACCTGCATATGGCAGTTCAATTATGTGTTTGCATATTTATATGATTTTGGAAATTATGGAAAGTCTTCGTGCATTAAAATTATGGCCCTGGCTGTCTATTCAAGCATTGCATTAAGCTACTATTTGAATGGAATAAAACAACAAATTGCCTAAAAATGTCCATTTTTGAAGTACTAGCTGTTCTTATTCCTCAACGAGGTCTGTCTTTGTAATACACAATCCCTGTGGTATTATTTATACTTTTTTAGAGTTACTTAGAGTTTCCTATTCCACAATAGCTTAACCTCTGGTGAAAGGTACTGTAGTGAAAGAGCGGTTTATCCTTGAGTTTAAATGCATGGGTTATTTCTAAGACCTATGATTAACTTTGATCTCTTTCAATATCTCATAAGCTTATGAACATCCTGTATACCTAAGGTGAAATGCCTTTTATTGTACAGGTGCTTTACTTCATTTCCTCATTAGATTAAAGGGATAGTTCACCCAAAAATGAACATTCTTTTCATCATTTACTCATCCTCGTGCATGAGTGTCTTTTTTTGTTGAAAACAAAAGGAGATATCTTGATAAATGATGGTAACCACACAGTTGACAGTACCCATTGACATCCATAATAAGAAAAAAATACTATAGATGTGGGTACCATCAACTGTGTGCTTAACATCATTTATCAAAATATCTTCTTTTCAGTACTTCAAAAAAAAAAATTCTACCAGCATGCTAGTATGTATTAATATAGTCTAACTGAACTATAAATAATGCTATCTATAAGTGTTTTATTTATAGCTTCAAACTAAGCTAAGATAAAAAACACATTTTAGGAAGGAAAACAAAGTGAAGAGACATCTGTGATTATCTGTTTCAAGCCCTTTTTCGTCTCCCATGCAGAAACTCTTGCGACGTCTGCGTGTGTCATCACAGAAGCTGCAGCAGAAGCGGTTGAGCTGGCAGGAGCACTCCAGAAAAATCTGGCAACCCAGAGCATGGTATAATAAACATTCGAAAATCGCATACACCTGTACTGTGACAGTAGGTACTGAATTAGATAAAGTACCTACTCATCGACCGTTAAAACAGTAGGTACTTTATAGACGGTTTCAGCGGAACAACATAAACAAGCGGCTGTCGTGGTCCGCACGTAACTTCCAGTAAACTCCGGTAAGAATAAATAACAACAAAGTTTTTTAAATGTAGTTTATTTATATAACAAGCAAAAAAACAACACATAGATTACCTAGGAAACCAAAACATTTGTTATTTTCGACGAGGCATTTGTTCAAGAGATCAGTTTAGCAACTAGTCAGACCATTAAAAAAACGAAACCGGAAGTAAAGTTCGGATCCAAACGTGTATTGCATCAGCGCACATGCGTCCGATGAAACGGTCTATAGTATAAATATGGATAGTAAGAATGAATTCGGAATTACTTCATCCGCCATGTTGTCATCATAGCAACAAGTTAGTTGTTAACTGTAATGACGTTAAACTAGCGCAATTTAACCACAAGGGACAGCTGTTTAATATATGAAGAGTTTGGTAACTAAAAAAATGAGTTACTGTGACTGTGTTTTTCTGTGGCGGGGAAGAAACGTAAGCCATCAAATTCAAATAATTTACGCGGGAGGCACTCGGGAGACGGAAAAATGTTGGCTGTTGCTTGTTCTCCCGACAGCATCACGCTTCTTTCATGCTAACACATTGACCCCAGGGGATCTAATGAAAAACTTTCCATTATTTTATTCAAAGTCAACAAAAACCGAGCAGGACCAAAACATTTTACACCTGTTCAAAAAAGTTCAGCGACAACGTCCCAAAGATGACAACTGCAATGAGTAAGTGTTTTGATTAATGCCATTAATCTTTATTTTTTTAGTCAGTGTATACCACTAGTCAACTAAATGAATATAAAATGGCAAAGATGAATGCACATTTATATATCGATTCAATAGATTTATAGCATTTTAAAAAAAAATCATGGATTTATTGCATTTTGTGGAAAAAATTATCAGTTTTTATAATAAATCTTTGAAAATCAAATTATGAATTGATTTTTTTATGTTATTATAACCTAAAGATGCTATGTGAAAGTTTGTAGCAGAAAATAGTGGTTTTCATCTTGTCACTTTCTTGGTATAGAAAACACATTTTTACCCAAATTAGTCAAAATGGATTTATTGCGTTGCCGCTTTTGGACATTATTGAATAAAATGCCTCATCTTCTTCTTCATTGGATAACTCCTTTCCCTGGGGGCTCAAGGTATAGTAAAGTGTCCATCGAATAAACACTTAGGGATCTTGCCGGAAAGTTCATCCGGGTACGTATCGCCTGTTTTTGGAATACTATAAATTCAGGCACTACTCGCCACGCCTGTTGCTTTTCGTCTACTATATAATATGGAAGAAGACCGTTTTGGACGCAGCCATGGTTTATGGTTCATACTCTGATTGTGGACAGGTTAATCTGTTTAAACTAAACCTATCATGCAAAGGAAGGCACATTGCACACTTTCTTACTTGGTATATTTGTCTTGTTTTCAGTAGAAATATCTAAAAATTCTTAAATCAAGATGTATTTTCTTGATGAGCAAAATGACCTAAGAAAATAATACTAGTTTTTAGACAAAAATATACAATTTAAGTGAATTTGTGCTTAAAACAAGCAAAAATATCTGCCAATAGGGTGAGAAAATTTTACTTGAATTAAGTGTTTAAGAAAAAAGAAATCTTATTTCACAATTTTTGTTCTTATCCCATTGGCAGATAATTTTGCTTATTTTAAGGACAATTTCACTTAAATTGTATATTATTTGTCGTAAAACTAGACTTATTTACTTCGGTCATTTTGCTCATCAAGAAAAAGCATCTTAATTTAAGAATTTTTAGATATTTCTACTGAAAACAAGACAAAAATACTAAGGGAGAAAGTCATTTTTTGCATTGCATTGGTTATCTCTATCTCAAAAGTTATTTCTCTATGAACTCCTCCAATCTTCACTTCCTCAACCTGAGGTTCTACCACCCCCCCTACCGAGCTTTCACTTGCCCGACAAGTTCATGAGGTGTCAGAGATGTTTGATATCTAGCCAGTCCTTACTCTTTGTAATGGATTAGGTGTTCTGTACAAGTGTGACCACCTTTCCATTTATTCTACTTTATTTTTGGAGCACATCCAACTGCATGAGTCACGTCTTTACCTTGTAGCTGTCGCTGTAGGACACTTCAGTGGATCCATCTTCAAGTGCGCTCACAAAAAAGTGAAAATATGACATTTTTATTTTGGCTCTGTGCCACGGAAACCCATCTTCTGGGTTGTTCCAGGTTCTTCATCAAGCAGTGTCAAGCAAACATCCTTGTTAATGTTGCAGGAGACCACGCAGCGTCCATCTCCACCTGATTGGTTCCAGACATCCGCTCCCCCGGGTTCTGGTCGGGGTCAGTTCTCCCGGCTTGTTCCTGCGACTCGACATGCTTCTTTTTCAGAGCTCCAGGGAGATGAAAGAAAAGGTGGAGATTACAGATTTGTCCCAGTGCCATTTGTAAATCTAATCCTCATTACGTATCTCCGTTTCAAGCAGTGTGGAACTGAAATTAAGTTTTTTTAGAGGAGTACAGGTGGTACGTTTGACTTGGGTACATATTTTGGCCAACAGTGAAAGATGAGATGATCCTTTTGAGCAAGATGTAATTCTTACACCAGCGTAGACTACAGATAAGAGAATATGGAGTTCTCTTGGAATAAACCATAATTTTCGGCTCATCTTTGGCAATAACATTCTCTCCAACTAAAAAAGTTTGAATCTATGTACCATAAGGTGTGGATCTCAAACGTGGGCTTTATATGACATTAAGCCCATGACTGAGTGATCTTCACATTCCCCAGCTGTGGGAAACCGAGATAATTTAGAGCCGAGAGCACGAATGTGGTGTGTATATAAGATTAAGCAATGTAAGTAAATCTTGCATAAAATATTTCTAGATTTCCATTGTAAATCTATCTGTGACTATAAAATTCCACTGGTTAAATGTAATCCTGGTAGGTTAGCATTTCAGTGACCCTGCCCAACGTCTGACTGTAATGTATTCCTACGTCAACTTCGGATTAAACCCGGACAGGAAACTTCTAGATCGTTGGCCTGAGATTTTGTGACGCGTAACTGCGGTTTGAAGTGAACTCATTGCCAAAGCGATTTTCATTCGTTGAATTATTTATAAACACTTAATCGCCATCAGACAGGTCATTTGTTTGTATAGTAAATGTATGGCAAATTGCTAAAACGTTGGCGGCATCCGTTCGTTCTAATGAGGGCAAACTGTGTGGCTTCTTGGACTGATTTCTTTTTGTTTTGGTCATTATGGAGTTTAAAAGTCCTCATTCTCAGCTACCGTTGAAATAACCTGTAAACAGCGTCTCATGTGGCAGGCCGACCTGGTTCAGATGTCGAAATTAATCTCGCAAATCCACAGCTCAGCGCAAACTGGTTTTCGCCTAAAGCCGCACTTGGTTGTCTTTCAAGAGTAAATAAGTCCTTACATGTGCTTCCAATAACCATTTCATATTTCCAAGTTTTTCGTCAAAGTGGAGTGCCAAACACTTTTGTTTATTTCTGTTTATTTTATCTCTGTACGAAACCAGACGCGCTTGCAAGTTCAAACGTATTTACATTTATGTCGAAAGTCCAGATATGATTTCTTTCACTGAGCATCTGAGCATTGTTTTCTTTTCATAAAAAGCTCTCAGTAAAGAATATTTATGGTTTAATCATTTTCAGATATTACTGTGCTTGTTTTATTAAATTTGTACTTTTTTCTGCTTTTATCAGATGGTGACGGACATCATTACATGTACAAAGGAAAGTAATACAGACTTCCTGTCAAAAACCTCAAACTTTATTCAGATAACGGTACATTACATCAGACAAATCCGGAAATAATACTATAATTAAAGTTGTAACGTAATGCCAAAGACAATTAGTTAAAATAATAAATGGTTTTATTGTTAAATGGGTCAGTGACAAAAACAGTTTGGCAAAATGAGAAAACTTGCACAGTGTATTTATGTTAATTTTATGCAATAAAAATTACATTTGCACCATTTTTATGAAAGTGGAATGAATGGACCTGAAAATGTCAAATGGTGTAACCGCAAATTGTGTCAAACAATGAGAAATATTAAATATTTTATAAACCTTAATGGTATTGTAAGCGTAATCATCAAAAGAAAAAAATCTATTTAAAATATCATTTTATTAGTTATTTCTAAATGTAAATTTAATGCGTTTTTGTAATATTTATCCTGACATACCGGTAAGCTGAAAACAGCTCTGTTTTCTAAATAATCTTTGACAAATGATGTAAATATGTATGTAAAAACATATTACACTAAATAAGATGATTAAATTTTTTTCCAAATTTTTTATGAATATATCTATATTTAAAAAAAAAATACTAGTTACACCAGTTGACACAGACCGGTAACACCACACTGACATTTTTGCAATTATCCCCCAAATATTCTTTTAAAATGCAATAAAATCAGAAATGTTTAGACTTGGTCCTCAAAAAAGAGAATGTATGCAAGTACATCTGCAAATTTATTTAGAAATTTTAACCCTTTTACATTTATCCATAAGGACTAGGGATGCATACCGATTAATCGTGATTAATCTATGGCAGAATAAGTTTTTGTTTACATCATATATGTGTGTGAACTGTGTATAATAATTATGTATATATAAATATGCACACATGCAGGTATAAAAAAAATATATATATATATTTATTTATTTATTTAACGTATACATAAATATAAATATAAATACACATGTAAACATTTCTTAAATATATACATGCATGTGGGTGCATTTATTTATACAAAGTTATTATACACAGTTCACACACACACACACATATATATATGATGTAAACACAAACTTTTACTCTGCTATAGATTAATCATGATTGATCTGTATGCATCCCTAATACACACACAAAATAATTAACGTCACATCATTGACCCAAATACTAATAATTAGCTTGGCATTGCTATTACAGCTGTACATGTCTCAGTATATCTATGTTTAGTCACTGTGGCATTTTAACAAATGATTTTGGTGTAAAATGTATTAATATTATTTGCTTTTATTTAAGGTGAATGGATTAAACACATCAGGGCTTCTAGAAATGGTTAAACATTTCGAGGATACGGGCCACGCTTGTTTATATCCAGTAGTTGTTGTTTGGGTAAGTTTTTCTGTACAGTGACCATACATGGACCATAGTGCTAAAACGTCAATCTCTCTTTTTGGTTATTTTCAAACATCTTTTACATGCTTTCATAAGCTTGGTGTTTTCTCTCTGCTGTGTTAACAGATGTGCAGTGTGTTTTAGTGTTTTGTAACGGGATATAACCATTTATTGTTTGATTTATCTGATTTCAGAGAACCTATAATCTTCGGTCTAGTTGGTGTATAATAATTCAAACAGTGTAAGATGTGTTCATGGCTAATCTGTTATTTTTTGTGTAATGGTAGTAATTTCGGATATTGATTACAGAAGATAGCTTGAGCAATCGCCGTAAGACCAAAATATTATCTTGTCCAATCCAAACACTTCTGCAGTTCAAATTCACAGGGGTCAACGTGAATTTAAAAGAGAACAATGTTAAAAAAGTTATTTTTTCAGCTTTGTGCCGCACATCTGCCTAATGGGACTTTTGGGGGTGGGAAAAAGACAAGATGTGTAGTTCCCTGAAGTCTTTTGCAGTTTGCATAAGCCCTATTCCTACGGGATTAGTATTACCTGGTGACCTCTAGTCATTTGTAATAATTGCTGAGGTGGTCGTGCAAATCGGCCAATTTGTAAAGTAAAAATTCCCTGCAAATGACCTACCATATTTTGCCCAACACAGAGGTGCTGTGCGAATCGGCATCCGTAATTTGGCCAGGATTTGGCGGGGTCGTGTATAATTTTTCAAGGTTTTTATTACCCGTTCTCCTTTTTATCTTTTTCTTTTTGTTTTTCACTGTTTGTGCACCTCTCGCACAGACATTATGGGCCCTATTTTAACGATCTAAGCGCATTGTCTAAAGCGCACAGCGCAACATCTAAATGGGCGTGTCCGAATCCACTTTTGCTAATTTAATGACGGGAAAAATGGTTTGTGCGCCGAGCGCATGGTCGAAAAGGGTTGGTCCTATTTTTTCAATGATTAATTGGAGTATTTTAGGCGTAACGTGCAATAAACCAATGAGAGTCTTAGCTCTCATCCCCTTTAAAAGCAAGTTGCGCTGGCGCTATGTCTAATCCCTATTTAGATGACGGACTTTGAAAACTGAAAAACTAAGCGGAGGAAGAAGAAGATCCCCAGTTTAAGATTAATGTTAAATAATTGTGTTGTTTTACACTTGTATTGAAATTGTTATTTTTTCATTAAAACCTTTAAAACCCGTTTTCATTTAGTCATGGAAGTAAAAAAATCAGGCTTTTAATTGCTTTAATTAAAAGAACGCCCATGGGCGCAAAAGGGGGCGCAAATGCATTTGCTATTTAAACAACGCGGCGCTAAACGTGAAAATTATAATTGCGCAGGGTGGAAACTAGCAAAAGACACTTGCGTCGCGCATTGCGTTGCATTGTGCCGGGTGTAAGATAGAGCCCTATGGCTTTCCTTTGGTAGATATGTCTGTTTTTAAATGTTTAATCAGTCTCTCCTCATTCATGTTTCATGATTAATATTCAAAATGCACTGAACTTTTATTTAATAAGATCTATAGGCGTAGCTGTCAGCCGTGACATCACAGAACAGTTTTTAAAATAGTATCCAATGTTGCTCGGCGCGGCATCTCTAAATTAACATGGTAAAGGTACCTTTTATTTTGTGTAGTTAGGACACGTTGTTACGCAAAGCCGTGTCATCATATGCAGGAGACAATTCAGTAAATTTAAGTAAAATCACAGGCGTCACTTATCCTGTGCGAATGCACCACACGAAATTCAAATGTGTGGAGTGTGATTTCTAAAACACATGAGGTCCCCAAATAATACTAATCTGGTGTGAATTGGGCTTTTCTTACCTTGAATAGCGTGAATTTTTTTATGTTTTGAAAGCAAACATCTCTGTTCCTGCATTTCTGGATCCAGTGCTAGCACACTGTGGGAATCCAGTCTTCTCAGTATGTCTCTCATATGTTCAATATGTTCATGCAGTACATTGGGTCTCTCCAAAGGCCTGTAGGATAACCTCTGCTCTTCATCATTATACTTTCACTTATGATTTGGATTTCACAGATGTGATTGTAGAGTTTTGAGAATATGTGATTTGTCAGTAAAACCTCAAGATGTTTGATTTAAGGTTCATTTTATCAAGCACTGTTGAGAGGCTTTCTTGAGTGTTAACACATTACATTCGATTTCCTGTTGGCCTGTCATGGTTATCTTGGTGTGTAAAGGTTCCCTGAAATAATACTTGCAAAGGTGCAATTACCTAAAACTTGAACTAGAGTTAGAAATGTGTTTTTCTTTAAGCATTTTCCAAAATAAGCAAAGCTTGTTAGTTTTTGGTGCATTTGCATGCAGGCCACAAATGGCGAGGTAAGGGAATGGAAAAAGAATTGCACTAATAGTACGGATGGGTGAACCCCTGATGGAAATGTTTTGTTAAGAGCTGGTTCTTGCTGTTTGCGTGGGAGCCCAAATTGTCCAAACACACTGAAACTGGTGTTTGTATATTAAAAAACGAGTATAAACATGGTTATTTTAGCACCAAACAAATTAAGAAGAGGTGGTCTGGTCCACAGGTACATTATAGATGATTTGGTCACACTTTATTATATAAGCCGGGAGTATAGTTTAGTCATGATTCTGCCATCTTATCTTTGTTTAATCTAGTCTTGTGGCAGTATCATGACAGGCCCATGTTTTGTGTGGGATCTCGTGGTCTCGGTATTGGTTTTACTAGACAACGTGTTTCCGGTGTCTTGTCACTTTTACCACGCTCCTCATTGTTTAAACAATGTCACCTGTTGTCTTCATTAGTTCTCCCCTATTTAAGGTCCTTGTGTTTGTTACTCTGTGCTTGTTCATTGTTGTTCCATGCCTCGTTTCATCCGTGTAAGTACTTTGTCAGTTTAGTCTAGTTTATCCAGTGTATCAGTGTTACCCAGTTTAGTGTCATCTTTCATATTCTGTTATCCTGTTTATGTTATTTTGCCCCCCTCGTGGGTTGTTGATTTCTGTTTGTGTCACAATAAATTCCCATTTTTGTACACCCGTGTCTTGCACTTGGGTTCTCTCTTACGTTTTGTGTCAATAGTCTGTTTTTTATGTGTACGTGACTGAACCCACACGGTCGAATGTACAGTCTTGTAAAGCAAAGTTTATTTGACTCGTGTATGTGTACACAGACTTTCGACGCCTGCGCATTGCGACAAAATGCCATGCATCTCATGGGCTACATACTACATTCTCCTATATGCGCATGAGCAACCTACACGTGCAAAGCACACACAGGTTACAAAAATCCTATTCTGATGACGACATTTCCGTCATGTGCACTGTGTGCAGACTCTCGTGTATGTGTAAAAACAGGACTATACTTCTAGCTTCATAGTGTAATTATACATTTAATTACTGAGTAATAATGATTAACAACATGTAATGCTATAGGGTTCGGGTTAGGATTAGGGTTTGGTTTAGGGTTAGTTGTAGGTAATTATGCATAATTTACTGTTATTACTTTAGTATTTACATCATAGACTGTAACAAAAATAGACGTATTGTCTGTGACGTCATCCGTAGGTTTGTGAAAAGCTTTTTCGAAGCAAATAGTTGCGGATTTAAAATGGGTAAAGTGGCAGGACGTGGGTGAAGCAGAGGTGTCTGGTTGTTGAAACCACACCCGCGTAGCTTGACGGTAGTCAAAGCAGTGGTAGTTCACCCGTCACTCAATTGGCCACGCCCTTAATTATGCAAAACTATTTTTTGAAAAAAGCTCATTTTCCAGCTCCCCTAGAGTTAACGTTTGATTTTTACCTTTTGCAATCCATTTAGCCGATCTCTGGGTCTTGCGCTACCACTTTTAGCATAGCTTAGCACAATCCATTGAATCTGATTGGACCATTAGCATCGCGCTCAAAAATGACCAAAGAGTTTCGATATTTTTCCTATTTAAAACTTGACTCTTCTAGTGTGTACATTGTGTACTAAGACCGACGGAAAATTAAAAGTTGTGATTTTCTAGGCCGATATGGCAAGGAACTATACTCTCATTCAGGCGTAATTTCCTTGGTTACTTTCAATAGCAGGGGACTATTATCGGGCACTGCGTAATATCATGAGAGTATACTTCCTAGCAATATCAGCCTAGAAAATCGCAACTTTTTATTTTCCATTCGTCTTAGTACACGATGTAACTTCGGAAGATTTAAGTTTTAAATTGGAAAATAACAAAACTCTGGTTATTTTTGAGTGCGATGCTAATGGTTTTATCGGATTAAATAGATTATGCTAAGCTATGCTAAAAGTGGTACCGCCAAACCCGGAGATCGACTGAATGGATTCCAAAACGGTAAAATCAAATGTTTAACTCTAGAAGAGCTGAAAAATAAACTTATTTTTAAAAAAGTGGAGTGTTCCAGCCCATAAACATATTAATTTCTACTGTGTAAAGGTTGCCATTTTTTACATGGGGATCTATGGGATTGACTCCCTTATGGAGCCAGCCTCTAGCGGCCAGTCTATGAATTGCATCACTTCCGTTTTGGCTTCACGATAGGGATCGAAAGGTTGCCCCTTGATTTATGTGTGACATGTGTAACAAAGACACCATAAAATGTGTAACCATTAATTTCAACAATGGGGCCAGTTCAAGTTTTATTGATTTCAATGTTTCAATTGGAGTCACTTTCGGAGAAAAATTTTGCTTTTTGTCTCTTTTCTGTTAACAGGTTCAGCTGAACGTGACAAAGCGGTCCTTTGATACTCAAAAGACTGATGAGTTAACATCCTTTAGACGTCTGGCCTCTGAAATCAAACAAGGAAATGTTCTGCTCTACGGAATTCACATTGATCACACCGAGGTAATTGTCTCTAATTGTCCTCGTGTGCTAAAGAAACATTTCACCCAACAATGCAAATTGTGTCATCATTCATTCACCCTCTTGGCTTTCCTTTTCCAGTGGAACACTAAAGAAAATGTTGACTCTTACAGTGAAAGCAAACAGTGACTAGGTGTGACTTTCAAGCTCTAAAAGGAATAAAAAGCAGTTTAAAAGTAGACCAAAGGATGTGTTTTTTATGTTCCAGCCATTCCTTTCTAAAGGAATTTACATTTATATTTATTCATTTGGCAGGCGCTTTTATCCAAACCGACTTAAAAAAAAATTATCAGCATGTGTGTTCCTTGGGTGCGAACCCCATGACCTTTTGCGCTGCTAACGCAATGCTCTAAAACTGAGCTATACAGGAGCACAGGAAAATTTAGTAGTTTACAAATCTCATTGGTGTTCATGTATATTCAGTTATCCCACATGAAGACATCAGTGATGATGAATGTTTTTGGATGTCACTTGACTGATTTGTTCCACTGAAAAACTAAAGTCAGGCAATTTTGGAACAACATGAGGGAAAGACTGTAAAAAGTGAAAGTTGGATTAACTTAAAGGAATAGTCTACTCATTTTCAATATTAAAATATGTTATTACCTTAACTAAGAATTGTTGATACATCGCTCTATCATCTGCGTGCGTGCACGTAAGCGCTGGAGCGCGCTGCGACGCTTCGATAGCATTTAGCTTAGCCCCATTCATTCAATGGTACCATTTAGAGATAAAGTTAGAAGTGACCAAACACATCACATTTTTCCTATTTAAGACGAGTAGTTATACGAGCAAGTTTGGTGGTACAAAATAAAACGTAGCGCTTTTCTAAGCGGATTTAAAAGAGGAACTATATTTTATGGCGTAATAGCACTTTTGTGAGTACTTTGACTCGCCTGAAAAGTCCGCTCGCCTTCTCACTCTCATAATGGGAGAGGGAGGGTGTTACTGCGCCGAGTCGAAGTACTCCCATAAGTGCTATTACGCCATAAAATATAGTTCCTCTTTTAAATCCGCTTAGAAAAGCGCTACGTTTTATTTTGTACCACCAAACTTGCTCGTATAACTACTCGTCTTAAATAGGAAAAACGTTGATGTGTTTGGTCACTTCTAACTTTATCTCTAAATGGTACCATTGAATGAATGGGGCTAAGCTAAATGCTATCGAAGTGTCGCAGCGCGCTCCAGCGCTTACGTGCACGCACACAGATGATAGAGGGATGTATCAACAATTCTTAGTTAAGGTAATAACATATTTTAATATTGAAAATGAGTAGACTATTCCTTTAAGCTGCTAATAAATTGCATTTGCCAACTTAAATTTTCTTACTTTAAGTGGAATATTGATAAAGCACACATACTTTTTTTCACTCTTTACAGTGTAGTGATTACATTTTAATTTTTGGGTGAACTGTCCCTTTAAGAAAAAAGCCTAAAGCATAGCTACATAGATTATTAGGATGACTTGCGAGGAGGTATGACAAAGGGAACTTCTTTTTCCCTGCATGGTCATTGGGTCTTAAACCATTTGTTTCTTATATAGGAAAAATTCAACATCTCCACTATACATCTGTCTTTTTGACCTTGCACTAATGTACGTCTTAATGATCTGTCTGTAGTGCCCGTCTGTATGAAAGATCCAGTTGTGTGTCATGCAGAGCGATGTGCAAATTTGAGTTGGTTTGGGAACAACGATTGTACGTGTTTGTCGTGATAAAGTGCTTGTTTTTACGAGATAGTGAAAGTACAGATAAAGACCGTTCATAAATCACTCTCATAGGTTCGGTAATAATGAGGATAATTTCTCCCACATGTGCTTATTCATGCCTTGCAAAACGAGTGCCAGAACTCGCTATGTGAATTCAGACCTAATCCACCTTCATTCGTGATATAAGGTTTGTATTTTAGAGGTCATGCCTCTCAATTGGCTGTATTATCCTGATCGATGTTAAAATTAAGCGCATGTCGGCGAAAGCTTCAGATGTTTTCTCCTGCTAGTCACGTTAGAGGGTTTTTGGATGAACTAGCATTAAATACATTGTATGCTTTCCATTGCTTAATACTAGATGAATAAGCTATTTCTGATTTATTCATATGGTCAAATAACCGCAGAATTTCAATACAGTACAGACAAAGCAAATAAAGACATCATCGAACTGAAAATGTAATTGTTTCAAAATATATGAAGAGTTTGGTTCCAAAACGCTTTACACGCCATTTCAAAAAAAATTAGTTACCACCAAAATCAGTATTGTATCAGGTCAGTATTAAAAAGTAAATTCTTAATTTTTCACAAAATCTGATATCCGCTGTTTAATTCTGTCATCTTTTCTCCCTTTTAAAACTTAATGTAATTAATTAGAGGCTTTGTAATTAATTAATCGAAATTAATCACATATAAATATTTGACCTGAGAACATTGAGAAGTTATTTTTCACATGGATTTTTAGTATACCATGAATAATGACTGAATACTGAATACAAAATATTTATTTTTGTTCAACTAAGTCGTTGTACTCTGAGTCGGGCTAACGTCCACGCTAGCTGCTATATGTTTTGCATTGAGATGATACTTGAGGCTCGATGTGCTGCGGTGATATGTGAATTCCTTGTTGCATAGCTTACACACAACCATGCTTGTATCGACGCTTTCATCCGTTCGTTTTTTATAAAAAAATTTCCCATCCACGGGGCCAACCAAAGCGATCTCATCAGCTTCTTCGTTAATGTTTACTGTGGTTTGTTGTTGTCTGAAGTCATGAACACTAGTTGGTGCTCCAGTATAATCGGTCTGCCGAAACTCATCCAATGAGAAATGTTCCGCGGTGCAAAAATAAGTGCGATTAAAATGCTTTAAAAATGTTTAACACATAATTTTTTTGTGTAATTAATTCATCTTAATTAACGCGTTAAAGTCCCGGCCCTAGTTTTAATTAATGCCATTAATGTTTATTTTTTAATCAGTGTATACCACTAGTTAACTAAATGAATATAACATGGCAAAGATGATTGCACATTTAAATATTGATTCAATAGATTTATAGCATTTTGAAAAAAAAACTTTATTGCATTTTGTGGAAAAAATAATCAGTTTTTATAATAAATCTGTTAAAATCAAATTATGGATGTTAATTTTTTATGTTATTATATATTATATATCATCTTGTCGCTTTCCTGGTATAGAAAACAAATTTTTACCCAAATTAGTCAAAATGGATTTATTGCGTTTTGGAACCAAACTCTTCATATATTCTCTTAAAAAGAGATTGAAATTATATACTGTAACTTTAAAGAGCAACTATGGTCCGATTCACGATTTCCTTTGGTGTGTAAGTGTGTATTAGTACATGTTAACGATATGCAAAAGGTACAAACCCCAAGGTAAACGATGACGCGAGTTATCGTCTCCAATGTTAATCTCTTTCAAACTTGGTAAGAGCGTCACATTTCCGGCTGACGGTATTCAGACCAATCACAACGTACAGATTAGCTGGCCAATCAGGGACACAGAGCTTTTCAGATCGATGAGTTTTGTACAAAATCAATGCGTTTGAGGAAGGCAGGATATCTGTAGCTACAAAAATGTACTGTATGTGGAAAAAAAGTTTTTTTTTTAACCATAAACCACGCAAACACATTGTATTATACGAAATACACAAAATAACGTAATTTTTTAGAAATGAAATAGGTGCACTTTAAACTTAAAAATCCAAAAGGGGGCGTGTCTTAAAGGTACAGCCACGAGAAGTGATGATCTAATTCGTGAAAAACTACAATATGATTGACAAGACAAAATTTACACGATAAGTGAAAACCTGAACCGAAAAAACAATTAAAAAAAAATATACCGTCATAAATGTGCATTACTTCCATCTGCTGTAAAAATGATTCCGGTAAGGGAAGCCGGAGATGACATTTGAGAAATGACGCTTGCAGTCTTTCAAGAGGAATGTTTGATTGGAATCTTAAGGTTTGTTTTTCCTCGCCAGATGTTTGTGCATGTGGAACACCCCGCTCGTGTAAAGGGTTTATTGTTTTAAAAGCCTTGGCATTTGATAAGAATCGGTAAACATCGTCTCATAAATACTCGTTGAGTCTTATTAAGAACATCTTGTCTGTTCTTTCTCGTCTTTGCTTTTGCTTAGTTACGCTTCGATTGCCGTTTGCCTTCCCTGTGTTGTCCAGCGTGGTCAGTGCGCGAGATAACTTTCCATTGCCTAGAGCTGTTTAAAGTGCCCCGACTATTTTGTTGACAGATTCCTTTAAGAAAATTTCGACAGGATCTTTCAACAGGTTTCAATAAAGCTGACACAGAAACTTCCATGTTACAGACCTCCAAGATGCTCGCCTAGTCCACGTAAATGGCGAAGAGATGAGCATGTGTGATGTAAACTTGTAAGCAATGAATGGCCCCATTTGAAAAATAACTTCATTCAGTGTCTCCACATGTTTTAAATATGCTGAATATACAATTAAATCCTTATTAATGCCTGCGGGCAGCAACACAGAAGCTTCGTAACGTAAGTAAGAAAACGTTTAAAACTACTTTACTATAAAAAGCCTTTATTTTAGATCTATACGGGTTATAAAGGCTGTATAGAAAGATAGACAGATGGATAGATAGGTTTTTCAAACACATCTTTTCAGTGTGTCAGTAAGGTGATCTGACGGTGTGATAAAGGTCATTTGTGGCCCTATCAATGGCTGGCCAATGAGTGACAGCAGATGTCACAGGATCCGGCCTGCATACGGGCCTTGTGGCCTGTCAGCTGCTGAAAAAGCTTGTCACAATGATATATAGCCGCTCTAATCCCCTCTGTGAGAGCCGTGCAGTTTACCCAGCCCTCGCTTCCTGTTTCTCAAAGCATCCAGCCGAGGAATCCTGAACCTGAGAGGAGATTAGCTGATCCTTAAAAGAAAAGGATAGGGAGAGACTACACAGATACATTCTCTTACCTGCTAAGATCCACATCTGAAACAAGATACGTGGATAGACAAATATTTCTGCCCGACTTGGTGCATCTTCAAATATTATGCTTTTTGCATTTAACAGTGCTGGTTTATTAAAAAGATGAATGTAAATATCGCCTGTACTAGAAAGACACAAATGCCTTTTATTCATCTGCGTTTGAAGATGTGAATGTGTTCGGTCATATTCTCCACTTAGTGTTGGATTTGTGTTCCAGTAGTCATTGCTCATTTTCATAATGTTTTTTTTTCTTCGCGTGCTATGTTTGATGTTTTTCTCATCATTTTTTCGCTGGCACAAACACACTGTTGGAGGAAATCTCAACAAAGCCTCTGTGTTTTTCTTAGTCCAGGTCTGAAGGATTACTGCTGACAGCTCCAGGGCAGAGCATGTCTGCTATGATATTTAACTAAGGTGTTAAACTAAAAGATCTGGAGCATTGCAGCACATGCTGGTAGCTCTTTTTATCATCGTGCATTTTCAACCTTTCTAAAATGATCTACATTTTTTTGGTGTTTATTTGTTGATCGCATAAGTGATGATTTTTTTAAACAGACTTTATGATACCTTAAAGCCCCACTAACCTTAAAAAATGCACTTTTCAATGTGTTTCTAGCAGAAAATGTCTTGTTGTTACACAAATCCATCTATTCTTCTTTGTGTGATCTCCTTTAAACCGCAACAGTCACACAAAACAGACTGTTTGGATCCCTTAGCAATGTGATGTCACATTGATTAAGCCCCACCCATAACCGTTCACAGACTCTGCCTCATGAACGCGTATTTCACACTTCTGCCAGAAACGCATGTTTTAATGTAGTCCAAAGCACATGTGTAAGTGCTGTACCCCCTACTTTGCATACGGGGAGAAGAACAGAAGCTTTCTTTGCATTTAAAGAGACACACACAAAAACAGCACGTTTTTCATTGCAGCCACAAATGGCCATGTTCAACATCGTATAATGAAATATTTGTGGTGTGTTTTGAGCTGAAACTTTACAGAGACATTCTGGGGATACCAGAGACTATTTTAATAGTGCTGAAAACGCTTAGGTTAGGGGCCCTTTAAGTGCTCAATAAATTATGATAGAGTTTGCTTTTACTGTTTGCATGCATCCTGCCTGATATTATAGGAAATTCGTAATTATTTTAAGAGGTTCATAAACCTCACTTTGGTCCCAGAAAATACCTGTAAAATTGCCAGACAGACTTCTGTGTGAACGCAAACATGAACATGTCCCGTAAATGTTCTGGGATCGCTCCCGGAAAGAGGACCTAGTAACATTCCCGGAAAACCCTCTGTGTGATCAAGACGCAGAAACAATGCCGTAAGGGGTGTGCTGTAGTGAGGACGCGCGTGTCATTGCAATAATGAAGTTATGGTTAAAGGATTAGTAAATTTTCTTAAAAAAATCCAAACTCACCACCATGTCATCCAAAATGTTGATGTCTTTCTTTGTTCAGTCGAGAAGAAATTATGGTTTTTGAGGAAAACATTCAATTTTTCTCATTTTAATGGACTTTAATGGACCCCAAAACTTAACAGTTTTAATGCAGTTTAAAATTGCAGTTTCAAAGGACTCTAAACGATCCCAAACGAGGCATAAGGGTCTTATCTAGCGAAACGATTGTCATTTTTGGCAAGAAAAATAAAAAATATGCACTTTAAATCCACAACTTAATTGCGTAATGACATGGAAAGGTCAATTGTTACATATATGAAACAACCATTTTAAACAATAAACTGACACAAAGACATTAATTAGTATCAGTTGACATACAACAACATCGGAATGGTCCTCTTTCTTAACACTTGTAAACACTGGGGCGGAGTTTCACATACGTCATCCATGACCTCTTGATGTGATGACGTATTACGCGAGGTCGCGCTGGCTCGTCACACAGCCAGAGGAAGAAGAGAAGTTGTGATTTAAAATTGCATATTTCTTGCCAAAAATGACAATCGTTTCGCTAGACAAGACCCTTATGCCTCTTTTGAAATCATTTAGAGTCCTTTGAAACTGCAATTTTAAACTGCATTAAAACTAATAAGTTTTGGGGTCCATTAAAATGAGAAAAATCCTGGAATGTTTAAAAAAAAATTATTTATTCTCGACTGAACAAAGAAAGACATCAACATTTTGGATGACATGGTGGTGAGTAAATTATCAGGATTTTTTTTTTTTAAATTGACTAATCCTTTGAGTCCACATTAGGGATGGGCATGATTAATCGACAATCGATAATTGATCGTTAAGTATTTAGTCGATTACGTTTATTTGTTATTGATTAATCGAATACTTTTTTTATCTAATGCATGTTGCGTTGCCTAGCGTAGCGTGTGTCTTGAAGCAATTAAATGAATTTCACTGTGTGGCAGCAATTCAACATTTTACCACCAGGGTGCAATATACACCATACTCCGTTATCTGTGACCTTCCGTTTTGATTTCAAAAAAAGAATCATGAAGAGGTCATGATTTTTTGGAACAAATGAGGTCTCTTTTTAAGAATGCGGCTCGCAGCTGCAGGTTCCACTGCTTTAGAGCATCGCATATTCAAGTGCATATATGTTCCGTTTGTCTTATCTTTATCTTGTAATAAAGGTCTCATGGAGGAAAACATGCTGTATTTTTGTATTCAACATTTTTGAATTATAAAAGTTAAATAATTATTTTTTATTATAAAAATATTAATGATTAATCGATAGTCGATCGTTAATTCTCCCGACAATCGACTAAAAAAATTTAACCGAATGCCCATCCCTAGTCCACATGACTGGGGTGAAAGCAACTTGTACAAAAATGTATGAATGAGATCATACACAATCATATGAATTAGACACTTTTTTAAATAGTTACAAATAGCCATAAGATGTGTCAGGATTGATCCACTTTATCGAATTGTGGTATGTAAAGAGATGGTAATGTTATATACACTGTCAGAAATAAATGGTCAAAAAATGGTCCCTAGCTGTCACTGAGGCAGTACCCTTTCAAAAATGTCATATTTGTACCTCAGTGACAGCCTGGGACCATTTTTAAAAGTATTTTATGGAATTATAAATACTACATTGACTCTATTTTAAATCTAGTTTCTATTCATACCCCCTCAAAAAAAAAAACTGAAACAAATGAATGCAGGCAGGCTTAAACATGAGCTGCACAGGAAGAAATTAGCCCACTGAATCTGTTTACAAAGTTTTGATTTGGCAGATTACATGAGCCATTGATATCTCCCCCCCACACTTTGCTCATACATACTCATGCAGAGTCAACATTCCAAGCAAAAAATGTCCGAATACAAATGAGTTCATCCTGTTGAAGAGACTGATCCCTTAGCAGGGACGGCCGGACTGGTTTGTAAACATTTAATCAGTAAAAGACCACAGTGGCGTGTTTTGCCCCATGCAGCCTGTCTACCGCTCAACACTTGTTTTAGATTTAAGTCGACCACCCACCGTCAGATATTGAATATCCACTTCGCTGTAATCTTGTTTTGAGCTCAGAGTATTTCGGGGTTTAGCATGAGCTTTGTTAGATGGCTTGTTTGAAGCGGTTCCCCTCTGCGAAACTTCTCGTACGTGAATCTTCTTCTTGGTGGTGGTTTATCAGGTCAAGCCGATAATGAACACTTTTCTTTTATATGGGTCAAAACAATGCTCGTTTAAAATCACATGCCAACCTTTCAGTTGAATACGAAAACTTAACCTTGCCCTTATTACATTAGGAGAAAGAAACCATAGAGATATTTATGATGGCAAATGCTTCATCGCTGGGAAAAGCACCAAATTTAAATGTCATTAGTCTATGTTACCAATTCAATTGCTTGGTTATTTTTTCTCATTTGACAATAATGTTAGTTGTGAATCGGCAAAAATTAAATAAACTTTAAAGCTAGAAATATAGTCCCGTTTTTATGCATACGCAAGGGTACGTGTACAGTGAGCATGACACAAATTTCATAATCAGCTCTCGAGCATGCGTCGAACATCTGTATACACATACAAGTAAAAAAACCTATGCTTTGCAAAGCTGTGCATTCGACCGTGCACGTATGTCCGTGTAAACATAAAAAACAGACTATACAAAACATGCCCCAGGACAAAAAAGCTATGCTATTCGAAAAGGTCCTAATATGTACTATTTAACTACAGATATGTATACAGTTGGTACCAAAATGTAGTATAAACTCTTTAGGTGAAACGGTGTACTGTTTACAATTTTCTGACAATTTTTTTCTGACAGTGTATCAATAGGCCAAGACCAGTATTGTGTTTTGACCCATTTACACACAGAATATATATTTAATTTTTCCCATTACACATTAATTTATTATATATAAAAAAAAGTTTATACAGTAAGTTGGAAACAAAGTAATCTGACCTTTTTTCTCAGAATATCGGACCTCGTTTTATCAGATTTATAAAAAACAGATCAACTTTACAGATTCTTTCCAAATAAACCTGACCCCCTTGAGGCGTACCGTGGGCGGGACACAATAGCCTCTTTCACACAGTAATTCTGGTAAATTACCATGAATGTACCAGAATTAATTTACCAGTAAATACAAAAATGCGCTGTTCACACACGCAGTGGCGTTCCGTTATTTTACCAGTAAGACATCATTCACACATCAGTATCAAAATACCGGTAAATTCGTTGAGAAAGCGGAAGTACCTGTAGCACGCGGCGAGCTCAGTGTTGTATTTGTAAACAATCCACGTTGTTCATAACCACGGTCCGTATTTTATTGTTTTCACGTCTGTGGTAAACAGTCGCGAAGTTGCTCATGACCAAACAACATTGAATGAGACGACGTCAAACCGAAAATGCTTTTTTAACAACACTACTGTTTGCACTTTAGGCTTCACAGAGGGCGTGCTAAGGATGTCGGCAATTCGGCGGTAAGCTGTTTTAAACAACTTTGGTGAAGAAATGTGGACGTAAACTTCAGGTGTGCTCAACTTTCAAGCAGCATATGTGTTTGGAAACGTCAGTAAACAGTGCGGGGGTAAACGCGTCATCTGTATTAAAACGCTACGATTGGCCCGAAGCTGTCAGCACGGTCTGACGTCGTCCGTTCTAAATGCCGGTAATCCTATAATTTTCGTTCACACACAGCGCTTACCGGTAAATTACTGGTAATCTTACAACCTGTCTTACTGGTAAATTGGGAGCACTGATTTACCGGAAAGGTTCTGTTCACACATGACATGTTAACGGCAATTTACCAGTAAATTACCAGTAAAGACTGTATGTGTGAAAGGGACTATTATCTCTGGATTTACTACATGTTCGTGTCATTTACAGTACATTATATGGACTTATGTGCCGATTGGCAACAAAACACAGACATGTGATGCTGTTTTACTTACCGCCTACAACTCATGACCCGGTTGGGACCGCCCATTTGAACAAAATACAGCTTTAAAGACATGCATACACGCATAACTCCGCTGCATTGTTTCCATAATGCTGGATTCTTTGGGAAACTAAACAAGTTTAAATTTCCCTCACAAACAACAACACACTTCTTTGGTGACGTTGATTTCGTGTGAGCTTTTGGTTGATGTGTTTGTGCGCTATTCCGGTTACAACCTATTCTCCAACCCATACGATTGCTTTGATCGTTTTTCCATTTCACCAAATACAAACAATAGATGCATTTACTAAATTAGTACCTCTACCGGCAACAGGTGAAACTTAATATATTAGGGTATAAAATAATATTTTGGGGTATCATTTTGCTATGATGACATGTACTGGGATAAGATTTTTAATTTGAACAGCCAGGATTAATTGTATTTTATTACACATTACACTATTCGGGCATTTAGGGCAAATAGCGTACCCATTTATTTATTATAATATGAACACAGCATACAAAACAGTCACAACTTTTTAAAAATGTACTTAAAATATTCCAAGTGTACCGAAGTCGATTTATTTGACAAAAAGATGCAATCCACTGTAAATAACAGATTGAAGAAGAAGTGATGATACGTCATCTATGATTGTGAAAAGGGCATTGGCTTTCGTGTGTCTAGTGACCGATTGCATCATTACGTTAGCTAAGAATGTGAAGCGCTATTGGCTCTCGTGACTACGTCATGCTGGTTTATATTTGAATGAGATCTGACTATATGTTCTTTATATAAAGTAATCATATGGCTTCAGTTTGCAAGGTTTGCAACGCGAATGGTTTGTAATACTTTTATACTGTTTTATGCAATAAATACCTGTGACTGTACTTTTACTTGCGTGTTGTGTTTTATATGCTTGAGAAGTGGTTGGGTTTAGGGTAAGGGTGAGGGTGGGGTTAGACGCTCTAAAATATCTTTAAAACCATTAATGTTTATGAAACCGTTTCTACATTTAAAATTTATAAAATTAAATGCGTCTAATCTGATGTATAAGACCAAGATCTTTAAACGTAACAACAGTTAGTATAAGCTACTGCCACTAAAGGACACTAATCCGTCACTTTACGTCGTAATAAGGTGCTTGCACAAACAACCTATGAGGTCGTTATTTTTGGAGGACAGTCTCTGTATGGGTTAAAGTGCCCATATAAGGACTTCCACTTTACTTCCTGCACTGAAATTGCTCATAAAAGAAATAAAGCAAGATTGTTACATATGTACGGAGCCCCTAAGGAGACATGGAGCAAAAATGAAATAAAGTTGGCGCGTGCGCACGTGAAACTATTGCGTGCTCACGTGATTCTACCACGTGCGCACGTAAAACTACCGCGTTGAGTTTTGCGTGCTCACGTGAAACTTTTATCGTGCTCACGTGAAACTTTTTACGTGCTCACGTGAAACTTTTAACGTGCTCACGTGAAACTACCACGTGCACACGTGAAACTACCGCGTTTAGTTTCGCGTGCTCACGTGAAACTTTTAACGTGCGCACGTGAAACTAAACTTTAGATTTTTTTTACTCCAATGTCACCTTAGGGGCTCAGTACATATGAATCTTTCATGTTCAAAAAAAAAAAAAAAACTTTCCGAATCTCAAAACTTGTACAAACCCTGGCGAAGTGCATTTGGCACATAAATACTCTGCACACGTCCTACTGCTTTTTAGATTTTTACATGGTTTAACACCTCATGTCTTTAGAATACATGTCTATAAATCTGCTGTTTCTGTGGGTTGCTCATTAATAAGAAAAAATAGGACACACACACACACACACACACACACACACACACACACACACACACACACACACACACACACACACACACACACACACACACACACACACACACACACACATATTCTGTTTTAAAATAATATCCATGTCTGTATCTGTTTTAAAATACCTCATTCAATGTCTGGCATTAAATAAATAATCCAGCTATTCAGAATGAATAAATATGAACAGGGCACGACTTGTGTTGATTCTTGTAATGTGGGCTAAGGGGTGTTTATGTTGTAACTGTATAAACAAGGTAACAATCCAGCATTACAAGGTGGTTTGTTTCCCTTTTGGCATTTATATTCAATTTGAACCCTTTCACACTCTCACCTTTACTCATTTACAAGTAGCGGGTGTTTAGTCTGTAATAATTCTTGTTTGGACAGTCTTTTGTTTGGTGAAGAGGTGAAATATTGACGCTTATTCCTAATGCGTCGCGTCGAGGTGCGGGCGCTTGCCGATTGCCGAGCGCGGAGACGGAACGCGGGGAAGTCGAATTTGAAATGTTGACGCCTTTTTGACATTTAAAGAAATAACATACATGACCCACGTTGATCCCCCACTAGACGTTTCATTGTATGTCACAGGTATAATGAGGGGAACTCAAGGGGCTGTGCGGTTAAAACGGATGTTTGGTTTCTGCATGTGGGCCTTGAGGGATAGTGACAGTTTGCACCGTTTTCAACAAATCTGCCAGTGTATGGCAGCATTGTCTATTATTGTTTAGGAACATATCTGTCGCCAGGTCAAGTACGAACACACATATCGCTCCGACTAGCTTGTTGAAATGGCACAAGCATGGAAACAAAACCTTCCTGTACTTTCTTCACCTCGTTCTTATGAATGTTACGCCTGAGGCTTTTTTACGAAGAAAGAGGAAGAGACCGATCCAGAAATGTAGTTCACCTAGAAACCCTGTTTAAGACTGGGCTATACGAAACTATAGATGCCATTCTCCCCGTAACCGCACGGCGGAAACGCTCTTTGATTTTTCTTTCATACGTTGATTTTCTTTCAATGTACCTTGACTTGTTTTACTTGTGCAGTTCCTGAATCAACACTGGAAAACGTTGCGCTTCAATAGGAATGTGAATGTGCTGTCCAGTTTAAGATACATGCACAAAAGAGAAGAGATAATGACGCTTCCAGCTAAAAGATCTTTTTTAAATTGAATGGGAGGCACGGGTCGTTCTAAGGACACGTTTTGAAGGCACAAACCCAAAAAGTATTTTAAGGTATTTGTTCTGGTGGTACATTAAAAAAACAGTGGGAATTATCTATCACCTCCAGCGTATGCCGTTCTGCTCACATCCGATTTCGGGAACAGCACTCTGTGGATGTTTGCCAAACGATGTTGCAACTTCAATAAAGAATTCAATTCATGTCAAAGGTGCTCATATTTTTGGTTATTTTAGTCTTTTGTGCTCCCGCAAAGCTTATTGGTAGAGCATTGCGGAAAAGCATAGGTTCAAACACAGGGAACACACAAGATGAAGAAATGTATACTGTACCTTGATAGTGCCTGCCAAACGCATACATGTTAATGCTTTTTTAAAGTAGTTATAGGCTGCTTGTTTGTAGCCAACTGACTTATTTATTTATTCTTTTTTTATTAATTTTATTAATAAAACATTATTATTAATTTTCTCTTATTCATTTTATAAATTAAATATTAAAACTTTTTGCGGGGCACAAACTAATGCAGGGTTAATTGTAACATGGCTACTTTACATATTTCTACAGGGCTGAGCAATCTGTGCTTTTGGTCTTTTTCTCTTACTGTCAGAAAGTCTCCTGTGAATTTGTGAAAAGTTTTAATGTGTTTTGGTTAGGATATTGAACAAAGAGTGTTTTGGAGGCATTAAAAGTAAATTTCTTCATCTTGTGTTTTTTTTTTTTCGATTACTGAGTAGGGTGTGTAAATCACCAAATCCAACCTTGTATTATTTTAATCACTGTCTTTTTACCTAAAACATAACAGCTTTTTGAACCATGTCAGCACTCCTAGTAACTAATAGCTGGGATTGAAAACATTTTTACACAGTTAGTTATCACAATAACTAAATAGTAAATACTATTAATCAAAAATTATAACTGTTAATGCAATATCGGCAAAAAAACTCACAATTAAAATTTTTTTGTCTTTCAAGAAAATCTATTTATATGCATTGATGCATAATACAAGGATTGGTAGATGAAGGATCATGGATGAATGAATGTGTGGATATCTATCTATTATAGGCAGGTATATAAACAATATCCACCTTTAGTAGACAGAATTGTATTGAATTATTTGTGTTTCAACAAAATTTTCTAGTAATTGTTACAACAAACCCTCTGTTTGTTACAATTAGGGTTGGGCAAAAGAATAGATTTTTCGATTAATCGTTTTATTTTATGTGGTCGATTCGGAATCGATTCTCAGAGAGCAGAATCGATTTTTTTCCATATTCTTTTCTGCAAACATTGAACATAAGATTAACGTTAATCAAATTACTAGTCTTCTTCGCTAGATGTCACCCTCTTTTTTGCCTTGCGCGATGTTACCAAGGAGCCTATCGTTCTTTCATTCAGTGCTTAAAATGGCGGTTTTAGGCATTGATACCACCTTCACATAAAAAGTAAGAGGTATGGAAGCATTTTAGATTTCGCAAGCAAAACGACAACGATAGTGTTGTAGCTTTTAATTTCTTTTTATTAATTACCCACTTGTAAACTTATGTTCACTGTTATTTTTTATTAATAAAGTATTTGTATTAAATAGGGCCGGGACTCGATTAAAAAAATTAATCTAATTAATTAGAGGCTTTGTAATTAATTAATCTAAATTAATCGCATTTTAATCGCATATAAATATTTGACCTGAGAACATTAAGAAGTAATTTTTTACATGGATTTTAGTATACACTCTTAGAAAGGATGTGTTAATTTTATACACATCATTGTGCTGTAAAACATTATGTGTAATTTTAACACATCATGAGTCATTTTGTCTTGATTTTGTGTTCAAGTATAAAACATGTTGTGTTAAAAGTAACACAAAATGTGTTGTCTCAATAATAACACAGAGATGGGTGGATTCCAGGACGACGCAGTTAGTGTGTTGTCCCAGAATCAACACTAATGTGTTGTTTTTAAAACATTCGTTCTTAGAGTGTACCATGAATAATGACTGAATACATAAGCTTAAGCAACAAAATATTGTTTATTGAGCCCTATTCGGACAGGATTAGTTTTACAGGGGTAGATGGCGTAATGTAATTTTACCACAGGACGTCGGTAATATTAATGGTCAAATCGGACGGGATTAGAAATCTCTGTAAAACATTCAGAAGTGGGAGGGGTAACTCGTTGGCGCAGCGCGTCACCTCTCGTCTTCACGTGCACGTTACCTTGCTTCCAGATATCAGATGTGCAAACAACATGACACAGACAAGGAAAACGCGAAACACTGTGTTTAATTTCAGTTTGGGGAGAACGTCAGTTTCATAAACAGTTCCATGCCTCTGAGAAGTAAATGTGACTTTTTTTTAAAGTTTGTGTCGTGTTTTATTCAGAAACTGACTTGTAACTGACTTGTTTCTACGTCTAGAACGCAAGTAAATGCTTCTTTAAGCGCTTTTATATTTAAAAGAAACCCGCAAATTAAAAGGAAATGACGCGATTTACGTGTATATTTACAGCTGGTCTATTCGCACTGGATTTGTATTACCTGAGGTAATTTCTCCGGACCTTTTTACAGAAGGTAAAAGATGCCGTAATCTTTACAGACATTGTCCGTAATGATTGCTGACATGGAGCATTCGGACTGGACTAAAATCACCGAGAAGCTCTGATAAAAACTTGCTTTACCCCACATCCCTATGTAAAACTAATCCCGTGCGAATAAGTCGTTGTGCCCGGAGTCGGGCTAATGTCCACGCTAGCTGCTGTATGTTTTGCATTGAGATGCTCGATGTGCTGCGGTGATATGTGAATTCCTTGTTGCATAGCTTACACACAACCATGCTTTTATCGACGCTTACATCCGTTCGTTTTTTATAAAAAAAAAAATCCCATCCACGGGGCCAACCAAAGCGATCTCATCAGCCTCTTGGTTCATGTTCACTGTGGTTTGTTGTGAAGTCATGAACGCTAGTTGGTGCTCCAGTATAATCGGTCCGCCGAAACTCATGAGAAATGTTCCGCGGTGCAAAAATAAGTGCGATTAAAATGCGTTAAAAATGTTTAACGCGTTATTTTTGTGTAATTAATTAATCTTAATTAACGCGTTAAAGTCCCGGCCCTAGTATTAAATCTATATTCATTGACTTGAATCGAGAATCGAGTATAAAAACCAACCCGAGAACCGGAATCGAAAATTGAATCGAGAATCGAAATCGAATCGATTTTATAGCTTATGAATCGAAATTGAATCGATCTGGAACATCTGAATCGATACCCAGCCCTAGTTACAATGAACCCCACCTATGGGGTAAGTAGTAACGTTTGCACTCCTGTCACTTAAGAGGGAGAGCGGGGGCGAAAGTACCATTTTTAAGAAAAACGTAATTTTAAAGATAATGTTATAGACAAAGATATATTTTTGCTTTGGTCAATAACTCACAAGTGTGGTCGATCAATATCAGGTGGAATTTTGTAAAAAATGTAAAACAACTTTAGTATAATTTCACTTAAAATATAAGCAGTGAATTGCAATCTTACATACTGTTCCTTTAAATCTTCTAATCTTATAATTAGCCAGGTGTTCACAGGCAGGGCCATAAATGTCAACATGAATGAAACCGAATGAAAATTATGTGAGACCGAATGAAAAACAAACTTGCCTGTAATGATGACATTTGGAGCATCAAAGTTTGATTTTACAATCAGAATGTTCTTTACATTATGTGGTAACACTTTATTATAATGTTCATTAATTAACATTAATTAACTACATTAGTAAACATGAACTAATGATGAACTGCACTTGTGCAGCATTTATTAATCTTTATTAATGTTAATTTCAACAATTACTAATACTTTATTAAAATTTGGTTAATGTTAGTTAATGCACCGTGAACTAACATGATCAAACAATGAACAGCTTTATTTCTATTAACTAACATTAACAAAGATGAATAAATACTGTAACAAATGTATTGCTCATGGTTTGTTCATGTTAGTTAATACATCAACTAATGTTAAATCATGAACATTATAATAAAGTGTTACCCATTATGTTTTGTAGGATGATTTTATGTTTTCGTAGGCAGGATCACATTTCGTGTAATGAAACGTTGCCGAGTTTGTCAGTTTAGCCCCCTAATATTTAGTTTTTGTCATTAGATAAATAAGAATTGGAATTTTGTCCCATAACTTTCTTGGTTTATCCCATATATCCCTCTTGACGTACATTTAGCATAAAAAACGACCCCTTGGATACAGTTACAGTTGAAGCAGGCGAGCCACAGAGTTCAGCTCCATATCAAATCTCTTAAGGATGACAGTAACTTGGGCTCAATATCTCTCTCAAGCTCTTTGCCTCCGGCCACTGTCCCTTGACTGGCAGTCTGGGGAGACATTCAGAAACTGGCGCTATTATAATTTTCTTAAAGGAATGCATATAGTCAGAGTAAGAAATGTAATACCGTGTTTTTAAAGGAGCTCAGCATTGGTATTGCACACTAAGAATTGAATGCGGAGTGCTCAGTATTTAATAAATATTGCCATTTACTAAGTTAATAGCTTTTGGTCCTTTCACAGTGTGCTGCTCCCTTGTGGTAGACTCGTGCATTAGCATGCAATTCAATTTTTCACTTTGGTGGAAAGTATCAGCAGTAAAAGTCTACTGGTTGTCATTTGAATTGAAAATAGGGCCTTTAAATCCATTGCAAAAAGGTCATTATGACCCAGACCCTGGCAGTTTTATGGAGGAATGTGTTGCTTGGAAAAATCTGAAGTGTGCAAATTGTCATTGTTAGCTTCCTAATTGCTATGGCCCTGTCTTTAAGGGCCCACCGGTGTAAGGTGCGTCGCCAAATGCTGATGGAAAGATGAATTGCAGCAGTGAAGTGAAGGGCTCATTGTGTGGTCTCTAGCTGTTTTATGACATTATGGGTCAGATTGGGTTTATGATAGGTTAAAAGTGGTCTATATATTTTAACTAATGACTGAATGATATCAGAATATGTAATACTTGAATTACTGCTCCAATAAAAAGCAGCAACAACAAGTTCATGCTGTTGTTTTTGAACCAATTTGGTGTTATTGGTTCCTGGTTAGAGCTGATTTAGTTTCAGTTTGAATCTGACATGATTTTGGTGAAAACGTCTATAAAAGGCATTTTGAAGCATCCCAGTGTGCTAGATGACATTGCCTGAGGCTCAGAAATGGATGAAAGCTTGTCAGGAGCCTATTTTCGTGAAACTTAAGGCGGTATGGAGAACTGAAAAAAATGTGCACTTAATTTTTTAGGTTTAATCAACTATAAAAGTCATTTCAACTATCTTGAAAAGTGATGCGTTCAGTCATCTGAAGTCAAGTCATGTTTTAGTCACGCAATATTTGATTAATTTTTTCGTGTTCAGTCAACACGAATTTCTTTAAATAGCTTTCGTGTTCGTGGCACGACTTTGATTTTTGTGTCATTTTATGTATTGTTTTCTCATTGTTTTTTCCTATTTTTTTTACCATTGTCGCTTGGGGTTGGGGTTAGAATGACTTTTTGTTACATATCAGACATCCTAACCCAAACCCCGACTCTAACCCCAACCGAAAATATTTAAAAAATCGGAAGAAAAACATGTAGAAACCAATACATAAAATTACATCCTAACCCAAACCCCAAATCTAACCCCAAGCGACAATGATTTAAAAATAGGAAAAACAATGAGGAAAACAATACATAAAAAGACACGAAAAAGAGTCGTGCCATGGACACGAAAAACTATTTATAGAAATTTGTGTTGACTGAGACGAAAAAGACACTCGTGCAAGAAATTTTACGTCATGTTATTAGGGTTGGGGAGCACGATTAGTCAAGCGACCAATCAAAATTTGACCTTGCCTCACAAGACCGTCCTTAACCAAAATATTGCAATTTATTTTTTTTAAATAGCACATTTTCATTTTATCATTAAAATCCCATTTAACATTAAAGGCGGGGTGCGTGATTTTTGAAAAACACTTTGGAAAAGGGAGTCGGGCAGACTACCAAAGCATACTTGTAGCCAATCAGCAGTAAGGGGCGTGTCTACTAACCGACATCGTTGCCTGTGTTGCGTATGTGTAGGACGGGTCTATCAAAAGAAGGTTCAGATGCGTGTTTGTTTAGGTGATTTCAAATGTATACATTGGCTTTTAGAAATTATACACCCCACCTTTAATGGTGATCGAATGCTGTGTTCAGACCAGCCGCAGTAGAGGCGCCAAGCGTGAGTGATTTAAATTTTAAGTCAATGTGAAGACGCTTAACGCGCGTATGGAGGTCTCGCGGTGCGAATGAGGCGTTTAGCGCGGCGCAGTAAATGCGATTCTGCATTTTTTACAATGTAGTTCTGCTATTTTCAGGATAAAATAAGTTTACATAATTTGAAGAGTTGTTTTCTACTTATGGTACCTTCATTTGAAGGAAAAATGAAAAAAGGTATTTTACAAAACAATCTGATCTGATCCGTATTTTCAAAGTTTTCCCCCTTTTCTATTTTAAAGGGCCAAGCCACTCATTGTAGGATTACTCTCAGTGACCTTCTCTCTGATTTATGTATTGGATCTATTGTATTTCATTGTCTTTAAATCAGAATTGAGACAGCAATAAAGTGGATATCAGTCAGGTTCTTACAACACTATAAGTGAACCCAAGCTGTTTTTATAATTTATTTAAAGAGATTTTGTTCTCTTGGATTAAGAAGAAATACTTTGTATTGTTCAATTAGTAAAGTAATAAACAACATCTCGGTCTCATCTACCTCCTTTAAAAGAAGTAAACTGGCCTGTGTCCCTGGTTAATGTTTTATCCATCACATAAAAGCTTGGAAAATCCCCACAGTCACAAAAGACGAGCTATTCCATCTGACTTCACTGAGACTTAAAGAAATCAAAATTCCAAGTGTTGAATTTCCTGTTCCATGCGTGCTTTAAGTGTTGGCTATGACAATGAGGCAGAATAGAGCTCATTACTAAACTTTCTGCTGTCAAAAATGGAAAAGTGATGTAATATTGTGAAAAACCGAACTCATTAAAGCTTGCTTTTTACCGTTTCTCTTCAAACGTAATCATTGCGGATTCATATCTATGGTGAGCGTTGTAAATCTTTTAATGTGGAGACTTTCATGTCCTTTTAGGAAAATCGTATTTTTCGCAATCTAAGTATGCGTCAGATTTTGATTCGGTCACCAATTTCCAGGTCATCGCCAGGATTAAATATCACATCGTCTGATCTTTGCCTTTAAATAAATCAGGATGACTTTTCCATTTTGTGATGATTTTTCGCATTTTCCATAATTTGATTTTCTGTGTGTCACAAGGTAAATTTCTGTTTTTATAGATACACACTATATCTTTTATGAGGTGAGGATTTATACAATTAATCATTTTTAACTGCTTTATTGCATTGTGCCATCTCAAGCTTAGGTCAAACATTGAAATCCCTTTGTTTTCTACAGCTTTTTAAGTTATGACACTATGAGGTGCTTTATAGAGAAAAAGGATTTAAAGGATTAGTTCATTTTCTTGAAAAAAATCCAGATAATTTACTCACCACCATGCCATCCAAAATGTTGATGTCTTTCTTTGTTCAGTCGAGAAGAAATTATGTTTTTTGAGGAAAACATTCCAGGATTTTTCTAATTTTAATGGACTTTAATGGACCCCAACACTTAACAGTTTTAATGCAGTTTAAAATTGCAGTTTCAAAGGACTCTAAACGATCTCAAACGAGGCATAAGGGACTTATCTAGCGAAACGATTGTCGTATTTTGAAAAAAAATTTAAGTTTTCATCTTCCGCCGGCTGTGACGAGCCAGCGCGACCTCACGTATTTGCGTGGAAAGGTCACGTGTTACATATATGAAACGCACATTTGGGGACCATTTTAAACAATAAACTGACACAAAGACATTAATTAGTATCATTCGACATAAAACAACGTCGGAACGGTCCTCTTTCTCCACACTTGTAAACACTGGAGCGTAGTTTCGATACGTTAACCGTGACCTCTTGACGTGATGACGTATTACGTGAGGTCGCGCTGGCACATCACAGGACCAGAGATAGACGAGAAGTTGTTGTTAAAAGTGCATATTTACATTTTTCTTGCCAAAAATGACAATCGTTTCGCTAGATAAGACCCTTATGCCTCATTTGGGATCTTTAAGAGTCCTTTGAAACTGCAACTTTAAACTGCATTAAAACTGTTAAGTGTTGGGGTCCATTAAAGTCCATTTAAATGAGAAAAATCCTGAAATGTTTTCCTCAAAATACATAATTTCCTCTCAACTGAACAAAGAAAGACATCAACAGTTTGGATGACATGCTGGTGAGTAAATTATCTGGATTTTTTTTAAGAAAATTGACTAAATCATTTAACAGCATAATTTGGTTAATGCAACTAAACATTATATTCATGCAAACTACAGGTTTGATGCGTAGACTGGTAATTAATTATGCCAACTTCATTATATATACCAATAAAGCTAGTTTTGCATGAAACTAATAATTCATACCAGCAGCCAGATTTGAATGTAAACAGATTGAAGTTTTCTTCTTTCTTCTTGTATGGTTTTGATCACCAGAACGCACCCATGAGTAAGATGTTAAACGTTCATTCGCTGTGTCGAGCAGAAGAGTATGATTATCTTGTTTTTCCCCCCATGTGTCACTGTGATTTTTCAATATGTTGTGGTGGCTTGAAACGACAAGCTTGAATAAGTCCCAGCCAGGAAATAAGCTGTTGATCCACTGCTTTCTTATTACATGTGATTCATATTTCTCTAGCTTACGACTCATTGGAAACATGGCAGTGTGAGGTTCATGCGGACTTAAAACTTTGATCCTCCTTGGTGATCTTCTGTTATAAAAGAGAAACGCTTTTATTATTTTTACCAGTAGGGCTGTCATGTCACACCAATAACAAAACAGGCCACATGAGTAGGGTTGTCATTGGCTGTGGCCGAGTAGGCATCATTTTCATCTTTCTTCATTTGTAAATATTCCAAAAACATTGTCCTATTTTCCATTGTGGGTGGCAGTCAAGTTGAGCCCATTTGTTCTTCATTTTCTGACCAAACAAATTCACGAATGCCATTCTTCATTGTTACAGTCCTCATTACGCCGTGTTGTCCGTTGATTTACTGATAAAGGAATTTGTGCCATAAACTTTCCTGCTAAATTAGAATTTTTGTGCGAAATCAGCCGCAGGGTTGGATGATTTCGGAGGTGAAAGAGGTTATAGTCATTTCCTTCGACCACTTACAGATGTTTTGGCTCCTCACGCGGAGTTTTGTACACATAATTAAGAGAACAGTAACTGCATTAGTAAGGAAGCGCAAGGAATCTTCTTTCATTTACTTCTTTCATTTACATTTGTTTATTTCCTCTGACGCCAAATGAAGATTAAAAACAGCAACACACTTTGTAAGACTGCAGAAAAATCCACAGCACTTGAAATATTGTCATTCATTATGATTTTGGTTTTTCCACAAATTGAATTCACTAGATTTCAGTTTATTTAATCTACCAGCTTTCAAATGGAATCGTCAGGAAATTTCTGTGGAAAATGTGTGTCAGGACACAAGTTTGGGAGCATTTTTCCCACAGATTTGAGGGATTTGAATCATGTGAGAGTGGATGAGAAGAGCTCCAATGAGATCAAAGAGAAAGAGTGACATATTTATGTAAGGAATAATTGACGACGGGCCATTGAATTATAAGAAAATAATGCACACCAAGGTGGTAATGCAGGTGTGCATTATTTTCAAATAATTCAAAGGACCGGAGTCAATTATTCCGCTTATACCACGGTTACCACAGACATTGCTCTGGTGCCTATTTTTAAGACATTTGAAAAGATAGGTGTGCGGTTTACAGAAAAATAATCAACACCCATAGAACATTTCTCAACCAATCAGAATGCAGCATTCAACAGACCCGTGGTATAATTATTAATAATTATTAAGTATGCCTTAAGGCAGGGGTTTTCAAACTGGGGTCCGGGGTCCCCAGAAAATGTCATATTTTAAAATAATCAAAGTATCAGTTATTTACATTTGGATGCTGTTTTTTAAATATCACAATTAATATTTATCTAACACAGTTTACATGTTTCCTTGTGCAAAACCTACATAATATATTTATAAGGACATTTCGGGGGCCTGATATCATAATGTACCGAGCCCCTAAGGCAGGGTTCCTCAAATCTTACCATGGAGGGCTAGAGCACTGCGGAGTTTAGCTCCAACCCTGATCAAACACACCTAAGCAAGCTAATCAAGCATTAGCACCAGCATTAGCATCAGCTAAACCAACACCAAACCAGCATTAGCACCAGCATCCCATGCTGGTCATACTAGCAAGACCAGCATATGTTTTGTTTTGGTGCTGGTATGCTGGTGACCACCAGCTAAACCAGCATCAAACCGGCATAATTCCCATGCTGGTCCATGCTGGTTTGATGCTGTTTTTTCAGCAGGGGTGCTCCGGCCCTTCAGGGTAAGATTTGGGGAACCCTGTCCTAAGGTGACATTGGAGTAAAAAAATCAAAAGTTTAGTTTTTATGTGCTCACGTGAAACTTTCATGTGCAGAATTTTTTTTTAAAGTTTAGTTTTGCATGCGCACGTGAATCTATCGTGTGCGCACGTGAAAGCGAAAGTTTCACGTGCCCACGCGATAGTTTCAAACATTATTATGGAGCCCCTAAGGGGTCATGGAGCAAAAATTAAATAAAGTTTACTTTCGCGTGTGCATGTGAAAGTAAACTTTATTTAATTTTTGCTCCATGTCCCCTTAGGGGCTCCGTAATAATGTTTAAAAAAAGGTAAAAAAAACCCTGCTTTAAAGGTGCAGTGTGTAAATTTTATCGGCATTAAGTGGTGAGGTTGCGAATTGCAACAAATGTCTCAGTCCACCGCTCACCACTCACTTTTGAAACTCATAGAGAATCTACGGTAGCCGCCAACGGAAAAACATTTAATTGACGGAGACAACTTAGTAAAATAAGTTTGTCCGTTAAGGTCTTCCTTAGTTACATGGCGGCACAAAATGGCGACTTCCACGTAAGGGCACCCTCTGTGCATGTAGATAAAAATGTCTCATTCTAAGGTAATAAAAACATAACGGTTCATCATAAAAAAGGTCTTTATACACCCCTGATAATATAGTTTTTTATATTATTTTGCATTTCTGTCAAGAGATCCTTCTAAAAATTACACACTGCAGCTTTAAGGTAACATAAAAAAATGTACTCTCCCTGTAGGCAATAATTTATCAGTTAAAACTCATCTTTGAGCATCATAATATTATATTCAAATTTTTCTTGTGACAGTAATGTCTTCACGTTTAAAACAGTTTGAATGTGCACCCTTGCCTCATTTCGTATACGTGGATCTATAAATATGTGAATATATTATTGATGTGTATTGATGTTGTTGTTTAAACTCTTAATATACTGTCAGAGAGTCACGTTTGGCACGCGGCTAATGCATGCTGCACTTACGGTTTTGCTATGACCCAGTTAGCTTACATAAATGCATAAATGTCATTTTTATTGCTTGGATTAATGATGAATGAAGTGTATTGATGTCGATAATGTCTTCTCAGTAAATCATGTTAGCACTAGGTCAATACATGTTGCATTATTGTTGGTCTGTGCTAGAGCCCGACCGATATATCGGCAAAACCGTTTATGATAAAAGAGACGCTCATGTTCACAAAATACATGCAAGACACTCCCTTAACTGTAAACTCTGATTCTGCATGAGATTATGCGAGTATCTGGCAAACGCGAGCGTCTCTTTTATCATAAACCCTTTAGACGCGTCTGCAGCAGGCACTTATTTTGACAAGACACGTGACGCACACTGTTAATATTAAAATGCCACTGTGGCAGAAGATTAAGAAAGCAGTCAAATGTAGGTCCAACTTCAACAGATTTCTGCAGTTTACGTTGTCATTTTTATCATTTTAAAGCACTTTATAAATGGTAACACACTATTCCTAGGAAAAATGAGTAGACCAGGAAAGTCACTTTTAGTTGTGTTGCAATTAATCACTGATATAAAGCACATACAGCTCAGTCAGTGACATCACACCATACAGATCAGACATCATCCAACATCTTAGACAAAAGACATAAAAAACAATCCTGAAACCTTTTGACCACAATGTAACGGGTGATATTTTATTTTCTCGGCACGCCAAATTTCGTAGCCTGTGAACTGTCAAAACCGTTTCTTCTGCTGATGTTAAGTACTGCTCGTGTGCTTTTATAGTTTTTGGAACTGGAAAATGTTCACAAGCACAAATGCATCTGTTTATTTTTTTATCAGCATGTCTTTGTGTGAGTGTATTTATTTATATGTATATTTGTTCGTGCAGGTGTCAGAGCAGTGGGAGAGGTCTGTGGCGAGACTCGCTGACATCACGGGTGCTCTCATCAGAGATAGAAACCCTGCTCTGATTGGCCAGCTGCTTCATGCTTGAAACTGCGGTACGACTGGACGGTGCTGTACAAAGAGAAACAGCAGTTTTGAATCCCAAAGAGACAGGTCAATGAAACATTTTAGCAAAGCATTTCAATGCAAAATAAATTACAGACAACCACCGTCTGTATGGTCAGACAGTCAGTTATTTTGTGCTTGTTTTGTAATAAAAGGTAAGTTTACCCAATGATAAAAATGTAATCATCCTCAGGCCGTCCAAGATGTAGGTGACATTGTTTTTTCAGCAGAACAGTATTGTGGTGTTTCAATATTCATACAGTATAATGCAAGTAGGTGCCTTGTCTTTGAAGGTCTAAAATGGACACAAAAGTACACAAATACGTTTAAAAAGAGTGTTTAAAGTTTCAAAGCTGTGTGACCCTTTCTGTGAAATCCAGGCTAAAGTCTCATGATGTCATTTTGAGATTCGAAGCATCAAAGTTTGCATTTTAATCATTGTCATATTACTCAGTCAATAATAAAGATATCAAGGTTATATTTTCACAAAATGTTCTTTACATTATTTTGGATGATGATGAAAAAAATGACTTTAGCTGAGTCACAGGCAAGGTAAACATTTTTCATGCAAAATTTGCCTTCTCAGACAAGCACACCACATTCTCTTTCAGAAACCATAAACATCATAGTTTAAAATAAGAAAAATGTATGTATTTATTATTGTTAATATTATGGTATCAGGTATAATAAAAAAACGAGTGCCTTTTGACATCACATATCAACATTTTAAGGAGGCAATTGTTTATTAAAATGCTGATTTATTTTATGGACAGTATCTGCGTTTATAATATTCATCATACACTGATTTTTTTTCTTTATTTCTGTAAAAACAATATTTTAATATTTTAACCTTGCGGTACATGGTCTCACATGGAGTTTTTTTATGAAATGCTGCCATCTTGTGGAGGGGCAGGGCTTAACATAAAGGACTGCCCGGTGGCCAGTGTGAGAGACACTATTGCTGGATCCCAAACCGCCTACTTCCATACTATATAGTACGTAAAAAGCGCTACTTTACGTACTATATAGTATGGAAGTAGGCGGTTTGGGATCCAGCATATATATTTTCTGCCTGTGGTCATTTGTCTGTATGTTATCATCAAGACACATTTTGAAGGGATGGTTCGCCCAGGGATGGGGGTTCTGTCGTCATTTGCTCACTCTCATGTTGTTGCGGACCTGTGTACGTGTCTTTGTTCTGATGAGCACGAGGGAAAATGTTTTGAGGAATGTTTGTAACCAAACCATTAACTATAGTATTTTTTTTCTTACTATGGAAGTGAATGGGGTCCACAATCGGTTTGGTTTCAAACATTCCTTAAAGTGTCTTTCTTCGTGTTCATCGGAGCAGGGAAGTGTGTGCAGGTTTGTGGCAACATAAGAGTGGGTAAGTGGTGACAGAGTTTTCATTTTTGGGTGAACTATCCCTTTAAAGCGTTGCAAACATTAAGTTCTCAGCAATGTCTTGAGGTTTTTTCTACCTTATTGGTTGTTGTGGACACTGTTGCATGTTATGTCAGCTGGTAGAGCAGAGAGACATTAAGACAGAGACGTCCTCTAAGTACAAGGCCAAACTAAAACTAATTTTTTAACATCTTGGAAGCAGACATTAACTTGTGTAAAAACACGACAAAAGAAATGATGCAATGTTTTGCAGTTTGCCATCAGTTTTCAGGTAAAGCAGACAAGTCGGGAGCCTTTTTCATTGGAACAAGCAACTACAGTAAACACGTGCATGGTGTCTAAAAGGGTTGCCGATAACCCTTCATCTGGTCCACTGAACTCTGGGACCCTGTACCGGGTCCAGAATTATTGATTATGACTTAATATAAAATTCCTTTAATTTATAATGGTCTGTCATGGACCCAGTACCACATATGAGATACTGTTTGAAAGCTTAGACTCTCTACTTTCTTCAGATATGCATCACTTTGACATATCTTTTACTGTAAGAAAGTTATTTACACTTAATTTACACTATCACCCCCCCACAATTTTCTATATGATTTAATATTCACATATTTCATATTTTTCAAGTATGACAGACATGGGCAAGTCTTATATCAAATGAAAGCTTTTATTCTCAGGAAGAAGGCTACATCATTATTTCTGTTATATTATCATTACAAATCCAACAACCGTTGAATGAATAATGAGGTAAAAAATCGTCTTTTGTAAACATATGGGAAACTTGTGTGTGAACTGCCTCAAATGCTACACCATCTTTTCTCTTAGGTCCTAATCTAAACAATGAGTCAATTCACAGCATTTTCTTAGGTTGTGTGCATGAATAATCCCTTGCTATTTATTAAATGTGCAAAACAAAAAAATTATATTTATATGAAAAATGTATTTTCACACCCTTCAGTAAAAAGAAAATAACTTTTGAATGCAACATGCTAAAGAGATCATTCTTTTTTTTGGGTGTTTACTGTCTGCTACTGCTAACAACCAGAACTGTCTGTAGTCTGCTAGAGCACCCACAACCAGAGTTATACACTATCAAAAACAAATGATTACAACACAAAAAAAGAAAATTTGGTGTTTCATCATATGAAAAACAACATAAATAACAATATTTGTCACAAACAGCAGCTTTTTATGTAACTTCAAAGGGTTTTCTGCAAAATGATATAAAGAAATTGCATTTATTCCACTGTATGTGGTTATGGGAGCACTTCAAATATGTTTAGGCTGAAATTAAATACAAAAAGGTTATTATTCCTCCCATCAGTTGGAGTAAAATAACTTTTGCATTTATTATGATAAAGAAAAAATTCCTTTTTCCTCTGTAAGCTGGCAATTGCTGGAATCAAACAAAACTGTCTGCAGGTTTCGTTACCACTCAGGGCCAGAGTTATACACTTTTAAATAAAAACTTTAGAAAAAAAACATCAAAAAGCGCCTATTTATTTTTGTGTTTATTAGAGGACTGACAACACATACAACCATGTTTAGCACTTTCAACAGTGTTTTATGAAATTTCAAAGTGTTTCCTGTAAAATGATACCAAACTTTTGTATGTGCACCTCTGCATGTGAGTATGGGAAGCTTTTGAAATAACACTGTTTTAATATTGGTTAATTATTTTCCTTACAACAAGATGTCTTCAATATGAGTTCTCCGTTTCTGTGCACAGTTAATCCTAAAATATACCCGAGAACTATTGTAAATTATTATTTACAGTAGTTAATTGTAAATATTAATAATTATTGTAAAATTTCAGAATTAGAGTTTACATTTAAAATTGCCAATTGCCTTAACAAATGATGAACAAAATGTATACACTGTAAAAAGTTTCTGTAGAAATTACAGTATTTGTGGGTATTACTGGCAACTAGCTGCCAGTAACTTACTGTAGATTTTACATTTATGTTATTTACTCACAACAGTTTGTTCAAAGTTAAATGGACATGAAACATTTTCAGTCTTTATCTTTTACAGTAAGTTACTGGCAACCAGCTACATAATTACAGCTAATTTTTTACAGTGTATGTATACAATTATATTTGACTTTTGAATTATTATTTTAAATATGTGACACTGAAATCTTTTTTTGGTGGGGCCAGTGAAAATAAGTGAAAACCTGAACCAAATATAAAAAAAATATTTGCGTTGAGCCCTGAGGGGTATGATGCTTTAGTTGCACTACAGTTTTCATCTGTAGTGGTTGAATTGTATTATAACTACTGTTAGTCCTTATAGTAAGATCCTTCATTTCACAATAGATTGAGTTTTGTGTAATTGTTTAACCTACATTCTAAATCCATTTATATTTCTAACTTTGAGTTAATTTGTAGGTACAGAACAGATCGTCCTTTTTAAAGTACTTTTTTATGCTAAATTGACTAAATCTATGTAGTCACTATATAGTAAATGACCAAAATTCATGAAAGCTGATTGTATGCATTTCCCCTATAATACTTTACTGTTAACATAACGTTTGTTATTTTAGATGTAGTTAATTTTACTTTTGTCTTTTAATCTGACCCTGAAAACCCTTTGCTGTAAGAAGATCACCAGGTTGCCCGCACAGAGTCTGTTGGTTGCCCGCCAAAGCACATTCTATTAATAGCCACAATTTTAATATTTATTTATTACATATTTTTATATAAGCTTGGCTTCTTTTATGCATGTTAACATTTAAAAAATGATAAAACATATTAACAAAAAACAAAAACAAACAAAAAAAAACAAGTAAAAGAAAATAGTTTTAAATAGACTATATCAAAAAGTAGCCCTCCAGATTGTTTCATCCATTGTGGTAGCCCATGTTGCAATAAGCACTTTATTCAATTAAATACCAATGTATTGACAGTCATGCAACATATATATTAGTATATTATTACATTCAAAGACATATGTCTGTTATGTTTGCATTGTCATATTCTTGACCTATAATAAGAACATATACTGCAATTTACAAATTAACTAGAGCAAATAATACATTTACAGCTTAAAAAGAGCCGCCTTACCAATATTTTTATTTTCGAACTAAATTTAGAGGCTCATTTGCCTTCACGGGATAACAAAAGGTCATGTGACGTGTAAGCAGCACATTTTTTGCAGGACTGGATGGATAGCAGCTAGCCACTGATTGCATACATTGGTTGTGCAATTGTTATTGTGATGCATCATGGGATTGAATATGTGCACTGGATAATGTCCTGTATAGTTCAAGACACTTTTAAAATAGATGTGAACTCAAATATTACATTGGGGGCTATTTCAGAACAGCATTTGACTTTTCTAACACACATGTATTGATTTTGAAGTAGGCATATTAAAACACATGGGCTTGATCTTGTCATTTTTGTTGGTTCTTTTTCTTTTTCTATGTAATTTGTTGCACATTTCAATTCATTTGAAAGTGAGAGTGCTGATTTCCAGCCTTCAGCGGGAAACCGAGAGGGGAGGGGAGATTGTCTCTGCGTGAAGCTGCCGGTTATGACTGAGATGGATTAACCTCTCAGATGTTAAGCAACATTTCACGGATGTCTCTGGAAAGACTTAAGGTGGAACGTCGGTGATGTTGGATGTGGTTTACGTACTCTGCTGTGTAGAATATGATTAAATGGACAAGGGGGAACTGATCAGATCGATATCATTACTAAGGCCACGACTGCAAGCGAGAAATGCGAGTGGATATAGTATCGTTTCCAATTTTATGAAAACTATACTGTTGAAGATTTAAATGATGTCAGAGAATGTCACCGTCAAATATTACATTTGTTCAAGTTTGGAGTTTATCTCTGTGTAGTCTTCATCATTTATACAAACTCCAAATTATGCTTTTTGAAGCTGGAATATAATTGGATTTAGTTTTAGACAAAGTTCATTTGCTCCTTCAGCTCTGAGAGTTCGTGTGAAATGTTCTGAGAAAACCACTAACCAAAAACATCTGCGAAATGGTCGAGTAAGTGCTCGCCATATTTATGCATGAGAGAGGATCATTTCATTTTCCTTTGGCAGAACTGCAGCATGTAAAATGCATGCAGCCGTATAGATGAAGCTTTAAGTTCTGCTCCATCCATGTGATTCAGTCATGATTTTTTACTTTTTTTTTTGTTACAGAAGAACCTCAGAGGATGACAGCAGGAGACAAATACCTTCCTTATGTTTTCAGGACCTGCTTATACATTTGCATTAGGAATTGAAACACACATGTTGTATTGTATGTTTAACACTCACAGTCTTAAAGCATTGGAGGTTTAGTGATAAATGAACTGATGTATTTTATTGATCCCAAAGGGCAAATCAGGTGTACAACTATATACAATTTATAATATAAGATGAGTTATTCATTTATTCCCAGGAGTTTAATGCTGTGTTTGCACTGAAAATGATATAAAAATGTACTCAAGAACACATTGCTGGGTTAAAAATGACCCAATTCTTGGTTGTTTTAACCCAATTGCTGGGTTATTACAACCCATGGTTGGGTAACAACAACCCAGCATTGGGTAATTTTGTAACCAGACTGATCTCACGGCAAGTTGTGTTATATTCACAAAATAATTGATTAATTTATTTGTGTCCATGGCACGAAATTCAGCTTTTTTCGTGCCTTGAGCACGAATGCCTTTTTTGTGTTAGTCGCACGGATTTCTATAGATGGTTTTTCATGTCGGTGGCACAGCTTTCTTTTTTGTGTCAGTGTATTGTTTTTTCTCATAGTTTTTTTCTATTTTCTTACCATTGTCGCTTGGGGTTGGGGTTAGAATCACTTTCGGTTACATATTTAGACATCCTAACCCAAACCCCAAATATAACCCCAACCCCAGGGGAGAATAGTGGATAAAATGAGAAAACAATACATAAAATGACACGAAGAAAGTTGTGCCACAGACATGATAAACTATTTTTATAAATTTGTGCTGAATGACACGAAATATACATTCATGGTCAAGGCACGAAAAAAGCTGTATGTGCCATGGACACGAATAAATTAATCAAATTTTTCGTGACTATGACACGAATTTCCGTGAGATCATGTTTTTAACACAGACATGTTTTGCATTATGTTAACTTTATACTTTTGTGAACTTTTTGCTTTGATTTTATTTAATTTATTGGAGAATAGAAAGAGACATAAAAGTGGATGGAGTGCCAGAATTGAACCGTATGAGTAACGTATGAGAAGTTCAGGTGCAAAACCCTCTAAGTGCATCTGACATTTTTTAATTAGCATTTTTATCACGCTCTTATATTTAGGTTCAGTAATTTCACTTTAAAGGTGCAGTGTGTAATATTTAGAAGGATCTCTTTACAGAAATGCAAAATAATATACAAAACTATATTATCAGGGGTGTATAAAGACCTTTTTATAATGAACCGTTGTGTGTTTATTGCCTTAGAATGAGACGTTTTATCTACATACACAGAGAGTCCCCTTACATGGAAGCCGCCATTTTGTGCAGCCATGTTTCTACAGAAGCCCTTAACAGACCAACTTTTTAATAAGTTGTCTCCAACGATGACATGTTTGTCCAGTGGGGGCTACCGTAGCTTCTCTATGTGTTTCAAAAGCGAGAGGTGAGCAGTGGACTGAGCCGTTGGTTGCAATTCACAACCTCACCACGAGATTCCGCTAAAATGTACACACTGCACCTTTAAAGATACAATTTATAGAATCCGCCACTATAGGACACACAATCAAAACAATAAAAAATGACTTAGGTTAATGATTCTCTGAAGCAGCATGAAATGATTTGTTGTCTTTAACCAGGTTCTACATCAGTTAAAGGATTAGTCAATTTTCTTAAAAAAAATCCAAATAATTTACTCACCACCATGTCATCCAAAATGTTGATGTCTTTCTTTGTTCAGTCGAGAAGAAATTATGTTTTTGTGGAAAACATTAAAGTATTTTTCTAATTTTAATAGACTTTAATGGACCCCAACACTTAACAGTTTAATGTAGTTTAGAATTGCAGTTTCAAAGGACTCTAAATGATCCCAAATGAGGCATAAGGGCCTTATCTAGAGAAACGATTGTCATTTTTGGCAAGAAAAATCAAAAACATGCACTTCTAAACCACAACTTCTCGTCTTCACCAGCGCAACCTCATGCAACACGCCATCACGTTAAGAGGTCACGGATGATGTATGCGAAACTACGCCCCAGTGTTTACAAATTTGTTGAAAGAGGACCATTCCGACGTTGTTGTATGTGGAATGATACTAATTAATGTCCTTGTGTCAGTTTATTGTTTAAAATGGTCCGCAAATGTGCATTTCATATATGTAACACGTGACCTTTCGACGTCATTACACAATTACATGAGGTCGCGCTGGCGCGTCACACAGCTGGAGGAAGAAGAGAAGTTGTGGTTTAAGAGTGCATATTTTTTATTTTTCTTGCCAAAAATGACAATAGTTTCGCTAGATAAGACCCTTATGCCTCGTTTGAGATCGTTTAGAGTCATTTGAAACTGCAATTTTAAACTGCATTAAAACTGTTGAGTGTTGGGGTCCATTGAAGTCCATTAAAATGAGAAAAACCCTGGAATGTTTTCCCCAAAAAACAACCTCTTCTCAACTGGACAAAGAAAGACATCAACACCCTGGATGACATGGGGGTGAGCAAACCATCCGGATGTTTTCCAAAGAAAATGGACAAATCCTTTAAGGCGGTAACGTGGATATTAATATAATTGACAGGCGACTGCACTGCCCTGTGTTACTGTTTAGAATGGCAATTTTCTCTTAATTTACAAGTAGTTGAACACAAAAATATATAACACTGGCCTAGAAGTTATTGGATATTTTACTGCAAATATCTTACAAATTGTACCTTTAATGTCAATAAAAGGTTAATAGTCTTTAATTAAAATGTTTTTTCACAGATGCCACAAAACCCTTTAAGTGCAAAACCTCGAATTAAAAAAAAGTAAATTACCTTGGACAAGACATTGCAAATAATACAAGGGAAGAATGTAAAAATGAAGAAAAAAAACTTGAACCACACATTAGGGGGCGCTGTGATCCAAGAACTCTCAAAAGACCCGCTGTCGTTCATCCAATTCATCTTATGAGAACTTTGCTGAAAACATCGATGATTCTGCCAACAAAACGGTATTTCTGAATGTCGTGAGGCAGGGATTAAGCAGATTTGAAGTGAAGGTATTTAATGAACGTATAATATGTGCTGACAGAGCATTCGATTAATATCATTATCTCATTTTTGACGGAAGTGGCATTTAGCGCCTTTTGCATCTGAGCTCCTCATATTTTAACAAATGCTAGGGTGATACTTTTACTGTACGCAATGATGACGTGGCAACGTATGCGCGCACATTTTGGCAACTGAAGTATGGCAAGAATCAGCAGTGAAGCAACACAGACAGAGAAAGTTATTTTAAAAAGTTGACTTTATCACTTTTTAACACATTTACCAGATCCGTGTACTATAGTGGAGTGGATAGAAGACGTTAGCAGATGGCCAAATATAAAGTTGCCAGATACACGTATATAGTATATTATATTAGTGCAAACAAACGCAACAACCAGACATTTTGATGCTGGAAAACCGTTTTAATAAACTTTCTGAGTTGCTTACACGTTAGAATCACTGGGGGAACAACACCACTTGCCGAAATGCGCGCGCAGACTATTTGATCACGTGGGCTGTAAAAGGGTCTAAAAAAGCATGAAGGATAGAGGTGAGCAGATTTTTAAAGCAACACTATGTATTTTCCATGTAAAAATGACTTACAGCTCCCCCATGTGGTTGAAAAGCGCAACAGTGCCTGGTATCAGACACTCTTCTGCAGGCAGGAGGAGGGGCGGGGCTGTGTGCTCTACCCTCCACCGACACTTTCAGAGTGTGCTTGTAGCAGCTAGGAGGCTGCTCAGTTTGCAGCAACAGTACAATTTGTCCAGTTAAAAGTTGTTCTATCACTGAAATAATTTTAGAGACATTATTTAAAGGTAAAAAAACTACATAGTGTTGCTTTAAGAGATGTTTTTTCTAAACCTGCCACATCCATTACGGCTGTGTCTGATTGGCTCATACTGTGTTGCAGAAATGATTAATGATCATACACATTACTCAAAATCACCACATCTGCCATGGGAAACCAAAAAGACCGTCACAGTTTTTTTCTGCATAATCTCACATGCCCCAACCCTTGTACGGTAGATTTGTGGATTTGTTTTTGCCTTGTTTTATATTTCACTCTGGTTTGTTTCCCAAACCTGTTTCATATCCAGATAAAAGCTTTCATCAAAATGAAAAGTTAGGTTTCATCTGATTTCACACAAAACATCATGTTTACTGGTGGCTTTCTTATATAAACTTTTGTGCTATAAAAAACTTTTAAAGGCGCCAAAGAATGCACATGTTAAATTGTTCCCTGATATCTACATAGAAGGTATGTGGCTTTATTAAGTGCAAAGATTATCCAGAGATGCTTTTACATGTACACAATATGTCATTACCATGTACAGAACTATTATTATTCATCTATGCCCAGGTAAATACAGTTTTACATTTTACAGCACCTTTGAGATACTCCGTTCTACAACATACAGAATGCAAAATAACAAAAACTATAATATCAAGTGTCACAAAAATGATTACAGATTAAAGCATGTAATAAAATATATGATTGTTTTTCTTGGAAAATCTTCTCTCATCTTATCTTGACACTATACTCTTTTCCCAGATTTAGGGTCTGATCCTTAACCAGTACCGTAGAAATGAAGCTGACAGCAGCTTGATGATCCTAACATACTTTTTCTAATTGGCTTCTCTTGCCTGAACCTGCCAGTGACGTTGGTCTGCACGTTCCATATACAGTAGAACCGCCATTTTAGTGTTTGGTTTTCGGTGGGCCGTAAATCCTGCCGAGGGTTTGTGACTTCACAGAGTTCGTTTCGTCGGCGTGCTATTGGCCATAACAGAATCCTATCTGACATCCATATAAGTCATTTCCTCTAATATTACAGCTCTGTCTTGAGCGGAGCCTGACGAAATTGGCAGCGTTGGGTAATTATAGGGCAGGATGGAGCCCCATGGGTTCACAGGCTGCGGTGAAGCATGGAAACGCTCGCCCCAAAAACTGTGCGCCGCGGGCTGCCCTGTGGTAATGTCTGAGAGGTTAAGTCTTCCGCACGAGAAAAACAGTACTTTTTTCGAGGGGTCATCCAGATCTCATGCTTTGATAACGTATTAAGGATGACCAACCCTTTTCTGTATTCTTTAAGACCTGCTGGGAAAAAAAAGAGAAGATGTAGTAGTAAGAAAATAATACAAAAATATAGTAAAGGAGAGGTCATGTCAGGAGTGATTTATGTCTTGCTTTTAAGAAACGAAAATAAATCTAAACTCACGGACTGTAAAACATAACGCAGGCTCCGCCTCTTTTCCTTCCTCAACCTCAGAAGCTTGCATTCCCTCTCCGCAATGTCAAAGCCAATAATTTTGGTTTTCATCTTTTAGGGTTTTATCTAAGCTGGAGAGGATGTTGTTTTCTTTAGCTTAAAGTTATTCTAGTGGACTTGCGCTTTGTGTTTTGGAGATGTTATTTTAAGTGGGCAGTAGTCAGGAGAACCTGGTGCACATATGGGAGAAGCAGGTTCGAATTTGGTCTAGAACTTAATCCCATTCCTGTTTAAATAATAAAGGTGCTTTATGATGCCATAGAGCAGGGGTGTCCAATCCTACTTCTGGAGGGCCGGTGTCTGCACAGTTTTGCTCCAACCCTAATCAAACACCTGATCCTTAATCAAGGCATATTAGAAACTTTCAGGCAGTTGTGTTAAGGGAAGTTTCAGCTAAACTCTGCAGGACACCGGCCCTCCAGGACTGAGTTTGGACACCCCTGCCATAGAGAAAAGAATTTTGGTTAAATGGTTCCATAAAAAAAATTAATATCTGAAATCTAGGGCTGTGTATTCCCAACAATTTCCCAATACGATATATATCCTGATACAAGGCCACGATACGATGCACATCACGATACGAGACAATTTTGAAATACATTTTTGTTCAGAATTTTGCAACATTATTACTATTATGTTTATTGTACATTGAATAATCATTCATTTGGGAGAAATTGTAGAAAGAAATAAAATCTTTAATAAAGCAGCGCACGATTCAGTGATTTTAAATCAGACTGATCTCACGGAAAGTTGTGTTATAGTCAGGCCAAATTTTATTAATTTATTTGTGTCCATGGCACGAAATGCAGCTTTTTTGTGCCTTGAGCATGAATGTCTTTTTCGTGACACTCACACAAATTTCTATAAATAGTGTCTCATGTTCATATCATGACTTTGTTTTTCGTGTATTGTTTTCAATTTTTTTCCTATTTTCTTACCATTGTCGCTTGGGGTTGGGGTTAGAATCACTTTCTGTTACATTTTTAAACATCCAAACCCCAACACTAACCCCAACTCCAGGTGACAATAGTTTTAAAAGTGGAAGAAAAACATGTAGAAACCAATAAATAAAATTACATTCTTACCCGAAACCCCAAATCTAAGCGACAATGATTTAAAAATAGGGAAAAAACAATGAGAAAACAATAAAAAAATTAATAAAATTTTATGTGACTATAACACAACTTTCCGGGAGATCATGCTGTTTTAAATGTGTGCAATAGTTTTATTATTCTATAGCTTTATTTATTTATCAGTCTTTTTTGTGCAACGCTACTTAATTTTCATGACTCGCCCTTTGCAGCAGTTTAGGTTAAGATATCTGCGCTTTCATACTGAACTCGTCGTATTGATATTTTAAACACAGCTCTACTGAAAACCTTTCTGTTTTAAAGCAGATTATTTGTAGTGAGAAAATGATCTTTAGATTATAAAAAGGAAGAAAGAAATGTTTCTTATAAGAACCTTTGACTGAATGGTACTTTGGGAAACCAAAAATGGTTCCTCTATGGCATTGAAGAACCCAGCTGTGAAGAACCTTTTGTAGCACCTTTAACCTCCTAAGACCCGAGCTTTGGTTTTTCAGATTTCTTCCAGCTATTTTGGGGTTAGGAAGAACCAATAAATATAATAACCAAATATTTTTCTTTGATCATGAAGCAGTGTAAATGTCCATGTTTGTGTACAACAGATTCCAGTTACACAGAATTTTTAGTATTATGTGTGAGGAACTGGAACGGAGGACAAGAGAACCCAAGCGCAGACGATATCGGGGAGGGAACATAGAACATTTATTTAATAAGACATGAAAACAAAAAGCCCGCGTGGGGGCAACACAACATTAAACATGAATTTACAACACTGACGTAACATGATGAAAACAAAAAACTGAATGAACATGAAAGACTGCAAAACATGACATGTATCAGCACAATGATCCAGCACAAGACAAGAGACAAGAGGAGATTAAATAGGGCAACTAAACAAGGGCAACACAGGTGCGAGGGATAACTGATAATGAATAATTAACAGGGAGAAAAAGAGGGGCGGGGACTAGAGACGAGACACCAGAGGCACATGCCACAAGGCATGCGCCTCCACAAAAAACAAGAGACTGTCAGAACCCTGCCATCACAATAAAACATAAATATAAAACCAGACTCTCGTGGCAGAGTCCTGACATTATGGTGCAAACATGTGATGTTCACGTATGTGGACACACCTGGTCTTAGGAGGTTAAAGTCACAATAAAAAAGAAAATATATATAATATATAAAATGTCTTATTTCCCGTATCATTACGTATATCTGGGTGAAAGGGCTTCTTAACTCATTCACCACCAGCCTTTTTGAGAAAAGTTGCTCACCTGCATTTTTGTGATTTTAACAAAAGTTTCACAAAATTCCTTGCAGGAAAAATTATCTTCTATAAATATATAAACATACAAATTATATCAAATTAAAGATCACACCCTCTGCTTTCAAACAAACAATAAACAAACAAACAAACAAACAAACAAAATGGGGAAAAAACTTTCATTATAAATTTACTTTTTCCACTTAATTTAACCACTGAAATATAGACATTTCTCAACATTTTGAGCAAAAAGCTTAAAAAATTGCGTTTTTGTTAAGGAATTTATGTTAGAGATCAGACTCAGAATGACTATCAAACATAAAGGCAGTTAAAATAAATCATTAAATCTTTTTAACTTCCGTTTTTGATAAATTGGATAAAAGCGGTATTACACTTTCACTTTGAAATTCGTCCAGAAAGGCATATTTATTAGTTAAATATTAACTCATAATTGACGAGATAACTTGTCAATGGCGGTGAATGAGTTAAATGAGACAAAAGGTAGAGCGCGACTTAAATTCGTTGATCGAGAATTGATTGGATCGTTGGAAGTTGGATCATGTTGCTATTTGCTAATCGCTGCCCCCACGTCATTCATCGTGACTGAAAGTAAAGAGAAATCGTTTTGATGAGGGGAGGAGGTTTACGTTTTTGATTCATATTTAATTGCTAAAAAACAATGTTATTTTGTGTACTTGGTATAATACAATGTGTTTGCGTGGTTTATGGTTAAAAACATATTATTTCCCACATACCGTATATTTGTGTAGCTCCTGATATTCCCGTCTTCCTGAAATGCACTGATTTTGTTCAAAACTCATCGATCAGAAAAGCGCTGTGTCCATGATTGACCAGCTAATCTGTACGTTGTGATTGGCCTGAATACATTGACGCTTCTTACCATGTTTGAAAGATTCGCTCATATGCAATGCTAACAGGAGTTAACTTACAGGCTCAGAGTCTGAAGCGGGAGGAATTATGATAATGTCGGTCTTGTCTACATCACCAATCCCAGGAAGCAAACTGTTGCCTACAATCTGTGTGTTTGTTGTAGTCCAAGTAAATAGATTTACGTTGGAGATGATAAATCGCGTCATCATTTACTTTGGGGTTTGTACCTTTTGCAGATAGTTAACATGAACTAATACACACTTACACACCAAAGGGAATTTAAAATAAATCGTAAATCGGACAATAGGTGCTCTTTAAAGATAATGAGGGCACTTGAATTAAAAAAATAATAATAGTGAAGCTCAGTCATTTGTAAAAAAAATTACAATTTCAATTTCAGGTTATTTACAGTATATTTTTTTTGTAGTTTCCTGAATGCCCTATGTTTTAGCTGGAAAGCATTCTTGTGGGTTGATCAGTGCTAAACTATAGCTCGCTCTGTGATAAGCGCATTTCATCTTGAGTAATCAAAAAGAAGTTCCGTCTGCGAAAAGATAAACACACAGGAAAAATGTGATACACCCCATTTGGTGAGAAACAGCTCACAGTGGGGCGTTTGATCAACGTTATTTACACAATTGGCCACAAGTGTGTGAGGAGCATCGTGTGCTTCAGAGGTTTTCATGTCTTGGCAGTCTTTAATACACACACGCTCAGAGACACATCCATTACCTGCTTCTGCGTGTCTTTATAGAGAGTGTTTATTTATGGAGATGGAAGGATAATGATGTCTTGATTATATAGCAACAGGATTTGACGTCGTCTTTGTGTGTTCTGATGGATGTGAAAGTGTGAGAGTGAATGTTACAGTAAATCATTCAACCGCTTCCTTCGTGACACTCGCAGTTGTGTTTGTTTTCTCTCAGGAACAGAACATCAGATTTGGGTGACAGAATCTAAAAAAAATAATCATGGGTGGTATACTTTGAGGAAAGAGACTTTTGTGTCTAGAAGGACTTTTATTAACTTAAGTTTAAAGCAGGCTAGACTTGTGCCTACAATGGTAGCGTGGCTTTAACTTTACATTGGATGGCCTTCCAGCCGTATCTTTATAGATTTTACTCACTTCTGGGTGAGCGTTTTAATGCACCCCTCATGATCTGCACCATTTCCAACTCATGCATGCATTGTTAAGTCCATTTCCTACAATATGTTGTGGATTGCGGATTTTTAGAGCTTGGAGGAAAAAAAGGACTAACACATGCTTTGCAAATGTCTCTTCAAATTTCCAAACTCCAGTCAAAGAGGGAAATCTTGTTTCATTGTTAATAATGCAGTTGTAGCAAAGAACTTTGACATCCCTTTGAGATCACCCTACGTTTTAGTTTAACTTTCTGAATGTACTGTTAAAATGTCTCAAATATTCCACAATATCTCAGTTTCTCTCTCATCAGCCAGACAGATGTTGGTTCATACTGGTTTCTTTCTCTTGCTATGTCCGTAACAAATCTCTTGAGAAGGTCTGGATGAGGGCTGGACCTGGATCTGTCTCATCCGTTTAAACCTTACGCTCTATTCTTTAGCACTGATTACGTAAGTCTCATATGCTCAGAATGAAACTCATCTGAGAGACTCTTCATGTGCAAATACTTAAAGCAAGCAATGATGTGATCAAAGTTTGCTATACTGTAACAGTTATCTTCATTGGTTCTGGTGCTAACTAATCCCTGTGTCTTTAAAGTCTAAATTGAGCTCATTATTAAAACACTGTAAAATCGTTTACTGAATCATTTAGTGTGTTAGGTAAACTGGAGAATCAATTTAACGTTTCAGTAACTGGATCTACTGTTTTGTTGTTAAGATCCAAATCAAATGGTTTGATCATTTACAAATCAGACACTGACAACTTTAATAGTGCTTTAAAAGAAGGTATTTTTTTAAATAATGTGTGAGAATTGCAAAAATGCACAGATAAGGTCTAGATCTAGAAAGATAGTCTAGATCAGTCCAGTCAAGTGTACTATTCTAGTCTAGTCTAGTCTAGTCTAGTCTACTCTACTCTACTCTACTCTACAACTACTCTTCACTATTCTAGTCTAGTCTAGTATACTGTACACTATTTTACTCTTCACTGCTCTAGTCTAGTCTGGTCCAATTTAGTGTACTTCAGTCCAGTCTAGTGTTCCATTTTATTCTATACTTGTCTAGTCTACACTATTGTACTATTAACTGCTCTTTTCTAGTCTACTCTAGTCTTTTGTAGTCTAGTCTAGTCTAGACCAGTCTAGCCTTCTGTTCTATTTTATTCTAGTCTAGTCTAGTCTAGTATACTGTACACTACTCTACTCTACTATACTCTACTCTACTCTACTCTACTCTACTTTTCACTATCTAGTCTAGTCTAGTCTAGTCTAGTCTAGTCTAGTCTAGTCTAGTCTAGTCTAGTCTAGTCTAGTATACTGCTCTAGTCTAGTCCAGTCCAGTCTAGAGTACTAGTCTAGTCTACTGTATGCTACTCTACTCTACTCTACTTCTAGACTAGTCAAGGCTTGTATACTGTACTCTACTCTACTCTACTATACTCTTCACTATTCTAGTCTAGTGTAGTCTAGTATACTGTATGCTATTCTACTCTTCACTGCTGTAGTCTAGTTCAGTCCAGTCTAGTGTACTATTCTAGTTTAGTCTAGTCTACTGTATGCTACTCTACTGTACTCTACTCTACTTCTAGTCTAGTCAAGGCTTGTATACTGTACTCTACTCTACTCTACTCTACTCTACTCTACTATACTCTTCACTATTCTAGTCTAGTCTAGTCTAGTATACTGTATGCTATAAAGTCTAGTCCAGTCCAGTCTAGTGTACTATTTTATTCTGTACTTGTCTAGTCTACACTATTGTACTATTAACTGCTCTTTTCTAGTCTACTCTAGTCTTTTGTAGTCTAGTCTAGTCTAGACCAGTCTAGCCTTCTATTCTATTTTATTCTAGTCTAGTCTAGTCTAGTCTAGTCTAGTCTAGTCTAGTATACTGTACTCTACTCTACTCTACTCCACTCTACTCTTCACTATTCTAGTCTAATCTAGTCTAGTCTAGTATAATGTACGCTATTCTACTCTTCACTGCTCTAGTCTAGTCCAGTCCAGTCTAGTGTACTATTCTAGTGTAGTCTAGTCTACTGTATGTTACTCTACTCTATGCTATTCTATACTAGTCTAGTCTAGTCTAGTATACTATACGCTAATCTACTCTACTCTCTTCCTCTCTACTCTACTCTTTCCTAGTCTAGTCTAGTCTAGTCTAGTATACTGTACGCTATTCTACTCTTCACTGCTAAAGTCTAGTCCAGTCCAGTCTAGTGTACTATTTTATTCTATACTTGTCTAGTCTACACTATTGTACTATTAACTGCTCTTTTCTAGTGTACTCTAGTCTTTTGTAGTCTAGTCTAGTCTAGACCAGTCTAGCCTTCTATTCTATTTTATTCTAGTCTAGTCTAGTCTAGTCTAGTATACTGTACTCTACTCTACTCTACTCCACTCCACTCTACTCTTCACTATTCTAGTCTAATCTAGTCTAGTCTAGTATAATGTACGCTATTCTACTCTTCACTGCTCTAGTCTAGTCCAGTCCAGTCTAGTGTACTATTCTAGTGTAGTCTAGTCTACTGTATGTTACTCTACTCTATGCTATTCTATACTAGTCTAGTCTAGTCTAGTCTAGTCTAGTATACTATACGCTAATCTACTCTACTCTCTTCCTCTCTACTCTACTCTTTTCTAGTCTAGTCTAGTCTAGTATACTGTACGTTCGCTATTCTACTCTTCACTGCTAAAGTCTAGTCCAGTCCAGTCTAGTGTACTATTCTATTTTATTCTATACTAGTCTAGTCTAGGCTACTGTATGCTACTCTACTCTATTCTTCACTATTCTAGTATAGTCTAGTTTTCTCTCCTCCTGCTTCTCTCATCTACTCTAAGGGGCGTTTTTTAAGATAGGGGCTGTTTCCCGGACAGGGCTGATTTTAGTCCCAGAATAAAATGCATGTCTGAGCTGCTTTAATTTAAAAAACACCTTGTCCTGACTTTATTTTAACATATATCTGTGACATCGTTTTTTTAAGATGCACACTAGTAATGTTTTTTGTGAAGTTTGTTTGTAAAAACTTCTGAAATGACCTAATAAGGCCTACAGTAGTCCTGGAATAACCTAAACCTAGTCCGGGAAACCGCCTCTTGGGGGCAGTTTCCTGGACAGGGATTATCTTAAACCAGGACTAGGCCTTACTTATATTAGGTAATTTCAGAAGTTTTTACTAATTTTATTAGGAAATATAACTAGTTTTAACAAACGTGCCTTACTAAAAACATTACTTGTGTGCATTTTGAGGCAAAACAAAGGGCACTGATGTATTTTAAGATATGTCAGTGCAAGTTGTTTTTTGTTTGGAAAGCTCTTACATTTATTTTAGTTAAGGACTAGTCTAATCCCTGTCCGGGAAACTGCCCCATAAGGTTTATATTAAACCAGGACTAGGCCTTAGTTATATAAGGACATTAAAGTAATTCATATAAACATTCATTACAAAAAACAATACTGGATCTTAAGACAAAACAATGCCACTGGCATATGTTATACAGTATGTCAGAACAAGGTGTTTTTAAATTAAGGCAGCTCAAATATGCATTTTACTCTGGGACCTGGATAAGCCTAGGAAACCGCCCCTAAAGGTTAGGAATGTTATGCAGGTCCACAAACACTAATGCACTTTCTTGCAAAACGAATCTCAAGGTGACCCAAGCTCAGCTCTTTAAATGATCTGGCAGATAGGGTCGGGACTTTCAAGTGAATGCCGAAGCTTTTCAATATCCTTCTATTGTCCTGGGTCTGCGTCATGTCTCCTGCATGAGGATGAAGATGCGTTAGAGATGGAGCTGGCTACCAAACCAGGTTCTTAATTAGAGACTGGTGGGATTGTCCCACAGTAAAATGGGGAAATGCTCCACTTCCCACTCTCAGGAAAGTAAGGCCAAAATAATACAGCAACAGCTCCCTTGAGATCGCATTCGTGTATGTGTGTGGGTTTGTGTGCGTGTGTGTCTTTGACCCCAGTGAGTAAAAAATATGCCGGGGTCACTGAGTTCTGTTGGGCTGGATTAAAATATGACTGACAGCATAAAAAGGTAAAACCAGCCATTTTAGCTTGGCTCTCGTCTCACGGGTGATTGCATGTCTGTTTAATGGAAATTATGTTTGCCAGTCCAAAGAGGCATTTCATGCAACTATAGTCACTGCTTTAGACAAGCATAATTATGTTGTCAATATAGATCATAGGATCTTTTTGATATTGCTTTCTTTTTCTCTTTTTACGGTTTAAAGCCCCAAACCATTGCTGATAAAAATAGAAATTTGCAAATGAAGTCATATGATATGTATAATATTAAACAATTTACATTTTTAAATTCCATATATTGGGGATCAGCTATAGCTGTCTATTAAAATCTAATTTGCCTATTTGCTTTTTATTATTTTTCAATCAAATGTTTATTTTTTTGGCATAACAATTTAAATGATTAATTTAGTGCTGGGCAAAGATTAATCGCGATTAATCGCATACAAAATAAAAGTTTTTTTTGCATAATATTAATAAATTGTTTTCAGTTTGGACAGCTGTTACATTTATTTTAGTCTAGGACTAGTCTAATCCCTGTCCGGGAAACCGCCCCATAGGGTTTGGATTAAACTAGGCATCAGTTATATAAGGACATTTAAGTAGTTCATATAAACATTCCTTACGAAAAAACAATACTGGTGTGCACCTTGAGATAAAACAATAAAATCTAATCATTTGCCTATTTGCTTTTTATTATTTTTCAATCAAATGTTTATTTTTTGGCATAACAATTTAAATGATTAATTTAGTGCTGGGCAAAAATTAATCGCGATTAATCGCATACAATTTTTTTTTTTTGCATAATATATGAGTGTGCGCTGTGTGTAATTATTATGTATATATAAATACACACACATTCATGTATGTATTTAAGAAACATTTACATGTGTATATATATTTATTTATTTATATTGTAATATATTCTATATATTAAATATTAACAATAAAAATGAATATATAAGTAAAAATGTTCTGAAATGTATGTATGTGTGTGTGTGTGTGTGTGTGTGTGTGTGTGTGTGTGTGTGTGTGTGTGTGTGTGTGTGTGTGTGTGTGTGTGTGTGTGTGTGTGTGTTTAAATATACATAATAATTACACACAGACACATATATTAGGCAAAAATGCACTTTTATTTTGTATGTGATTAATCGCGATTAATCTTTGCCCGACACTGAATTAATATGAATTTCAGAATTTCTTCTATATTTTTTGTGTTTCTCCGACATCTCTGACAGCATGGACTTGAGGTGGTACCGTCAAAACCCGTTCACCACTTTAATCCCAGCATGCTTTGAGTCATTTGAAAAGCGAAGCTTGGAAGGAAGAAAATCTGACCTATTTTAAATAATGGGTCATCATCCTAAATGTACTTGCATTCATTAATATTTTGTTTTTATTGTACAGCATATATTTTCTGTGATTTTTATTTTTTTAAACCCCTAAACCTGTTTATTTTGCAGGTTTATGTCCTTCTGAAACAAATTATGTCCTTCTTCTTGCCATATTAGCATTCATCTGTGTAGACTGGCATTCACACCAGTATCATGCACCAGTAGAGGTCAGTAAATCATTTATACTGTACATTTAACACTCTCTACATCACTCCTGATTTATTAATATTGTTTAACAAAAAACCTATGACAAAGTGTAAGTTATTGTCCATCGCATTTAGGTTTTTCTTAAGAAGTTTACCCCCACACATTGAGAATCCATTAGGTTGCTTTAGGACAAAATCTCCCAAGTATTAAACAGATGGAGCCTACAGCATGCTGGGATTAGGCCTTCAGCAGCAAGAGCGAGAAGGAAACATTAGATCATAAAATGTTGACTTCAACTTTTGAAAAAAAGGATTTATTAAAACAATATGGTGTACAAAAGTGAGACTTTTAGTGAGACAGTTGGCTGTTACAGTATTTAAACTGTACTTTGTGGCCAGAATAGCATGCGGGCACGATTACACTAATTGGCCTACGTGACAAACGGCAGAAGGAGACGACCTCTACAGTCAAAAACATTTAGGAGTTATATGAGATATAAATTGTGCCACCAATGCAAAGATTAGTATGACTACATTAACCGCATTCATTCAGTGGAGGGAAACAGGATGGAGGCGTGAACTGTAAACCACACCTTCAAAAAAGAGCGCTTGTTGTATAATGCTACAGTAAAGGCGTGTAATCCGTCACGGCTGCTGGGTTTTGTTTTCTGTATAAATCTGTCTTTAAACTCATTCATGATTTACTTCTAATAATGCTCAAAATTTAATATATATAACTGTGACCCATTCTGTGAAAGCCTGACTAATTTCACTCATTTTTTTGTGATTTGGTTTACATTCTGTGAAAATATAACCTTGCTATCTTTATTATTGTCTGAGTAAGGCAAAAGATTGAAATCAATGTGAAATAAATGATTGAAATTTAAACTGTGTTGCCCCTGTGACTTTAGCCAGGATTTCACAGACAGGGTAACAATTTTGATCAATTTAAATTGAATTCAGATTTTGTTTAAATGAAAATTAAATCCAGTTCAAATACTGTGCCAAAGTCTTAGGCCACCCTGCCAGAATTAGATTGGTTGTTTTTGCAATGTTATAGTGATAATATTTAATTGTTTCTCAGTCCCTTTAATAGAATACATCCAGAAAATACAGGAAATGTGTATATAATAATAATACCTTACATTTATATAGCGCTTTTCTTAGTACTCAAAGCGCTTTACATATGAATGGGGGAATCTCCTCAACCACCAGTATAGTATTAAAAACTGTATAAAATGTAAACTAATGTGTCAAGTTTTTAGGGTAAACTCCCCTTACACTTGAGCAATAGCAGGAAACTGCAGGATCTCTTAAACCTAAATAAAATTAAATCCTAATTTCAAATTTTAAAGAAATTTGTCTTTTTTCTTCATTCTGCTCAAAAACGCTTAAGATGTGTTTAGTGCCAAGGTCACACTAAACACCAATGATGCCTAAAGAAGACATTTAGTCCTGAAAATTAAATTATTATTTTTTTTTGTACATATTTCCTGTATTTTCTGTTTATATCTTAATAAAATAGATTGAAAAATAAATATGGATGGACATTAAAACTTCTAAAACAACAAGTGTGGTGGTGGTGGCCTAAGACTTTCGCACTGTATGTATAAGGTTGTTCAAGATGAGCTTATTTAAATTATAGTGAAATGCTAAAAAATGTATGTGCAATTAAAAGCCTGACAAATCTTTTTTAGTATTGCATTGAGAAAGCATAGCTTTGCAGCTTGAACTATGATTGGACTGAATAATTGCCTAAAGAGGAAATGTTCATGATTTTTACAATACATCACAGTTCAGAGCTCAGTATTACTTTGGACTACAGAAGTACTTACTTTGCTGGTCACTTTGGATAAAAGCATCTGCTAAATGAATCAATATAAATGTAAATGTGACACAAAACCAGTCATAAGTAGCACAGGTATATTTGAAGAGTTTGGTTCCAAAACGCAATAAACGCCATTTTTGAAAAAAATGAGTTACTGCCAGAATCAGTATTATATCAGGTCAGTATTAAAAAGTAAATTCTTAATTTTACATAAAATCCAATATCCGCCGTGTTATTCTGTCATCTTTTCTCCCTTTTTTCCCAAAATGCAATAAACGCCACTCCCCCTTTTCTACAGAATGCCATAAATCCACTCCACAGATTTCAGCGCATCATTCCACGCAATGTGAGTACACGGAATCCTAGTTTTCCACATCTACAATGTACTTCGTGATCACCAAACAAACAAAAACAAAATAATACTTTAATAGCATTGATAAACCTGTGGTGGTTTTCTGTGACGGGAAAGAAACGTAAGCCGTCAACATCTAATAATTTACGCAAAAGGCACTCGGGAGACGGGTGCTTGTCTGCCCGGGCTGACAGCATCAAGCTTCTGTCATTATAACACATTGACCCCAGGGGATCTTATGAAAAACTTTCCATAATTTTACTCAAAGTCAACGAAAATCGGTCAGGACCAAAACATTTTACAAATGATCGCTGTGAAAAACGTTAAGCGACGACGTCAAGTATAACCGCAGCAATGACATTGTTCTTAATATGACAAAGTAAGTGTTTTGATTAATGACATTATTGTTTATATTTTTAATTAGTGTGTACAACTAGTCAACTAAATGAATATAACATGGCAAAGATGAATGCACATTTATATAGGTTATTGATGCAATAGATTTAGAGCATTTTGAATAAAAACTTGTCATGGATTTATTGCATTTTGTTGAAAAAATTATCAGTTTTTATAATAAGTCTTTGAAAATCAAGTTATGAATTTGAATTTTTTATGTTTTTATAACATAAAGATGCTATGTGAAAGTTTGTAACAGAAAATTGTGGTTTTCATCTTGTCACTTTCTTGGTATAGAAAACACGTTTTTAACAAAATTTGTCAAAATGGAATTATTGCGTTTTGGAACCAAAACTCTTCATTTGTAGCAATAGCCAAAAATACACTGTGTTGGTCATAAATCATTAGAGTATTAAGTAAAGATCACGTTCAATTAAGATTTTTTGTACATTTCCTTCCGTAAATATAGTAAAAATGTAATATGTGTCGCTAGGGACTTCATTTGGACATTTTAAAAGGCGATTTTCTCAACATTTTGATTTTTTGCACCCTCAGAGATTCCAGATTTTCAAATAGATGTATCTCGACCAAATATTTTTCTATGCTAACAAACTATACGGCAATGAAAAAGCTTATTTATTCATATGGCGTATTGTATCTCAATTTCAAAGAAATTGTCGTACACACCCTGTAGTACCATAACACTATATAGGGAACTTAATCAGTCCTTTGTGGTATTTTGCCTACAAGGACTAAAGTGTTTACTTTGTGTTGTTAGAGTTCTTGTTAGATATTATGTACTGTTATTAAATCGCCAAAAATCTTGTTCTGTGGTTTATACAGTTTGCCAGTGTTTATTAAATATTTATGTAATTTAATTTTATTGAAATGACATGCTGTTTTCCATACACAGATTAGTGTCAAAAGACCAGATGTCATTCTTCTAATGCTAAAATAAACATACATTTTGCCGTTTAAATCAATAATCAATAGGTTATGCAATGAATAGTTAATATTTAATATTAGTTAATAGTTAATATAATAAAATAAAATCAGAGCTTTCAAATTTTTGATGTGTTACAAGTAACAACAACTGTAATGATCAATAAATAAGGTTATTTAACTGCACAAAGCTTAATACCTTTATATGATCGCAAATTTACTTTTATTATCAAACAGGAAATTATGTCTACTGTGAATATTTTCAACAATTTTCAGAGCAATCCTTATACAAATCCGATTCGTTTCAGGTCTTACAAACAGAATGCTTGATGTGCGTTTAATAAGAAACATCTCTTCCAAGTCTGTTTTTAATTCCATTTATCCATAAGTCTGTGTTTGCAAAGGCATTGCAGATATAACAGAGTGACACTTGACAGATACACACCAATAAACAGCAAATATCATAATCCTATCAGAAAATTCAATTTTTTTTATTTTAAAAAAAATTCTCCAGTAGTTCGGCAAGCATTAGATAGTGTGCAACACTTACTATACTGTAAGTCTAAGCATATGATGTTATTACTGATAATATTTTATCATTTTTAATTACCTGTAAATAATACATAAATAATTTTAATCATTGTGTTGTTGTTGTTTTAGTAAGAGAACTATACTGTATTTATAACTTTTTATTAGAATATACAATATTATATTTTAAATAAAGTAATTTTATCATATCTCAGTTCACATAGATTTTGTACAGTATCAAGCACTGGACATTTTTCCATCCATCCATTTTTCCATCCATCCATCAAATTCAAAAACTAGCAATTGAAATATTCTCCAGTGTTTTCTTCGTCTCGTCTGTCTCTTTTAATTTTCTCATATTTGTCTTCCTGTTGTCCACTCAAGAATCAACAATCCCCATATCAGTCTTTATCAAAGTTCACTTTCAGCATTGTGTAAGATCCAGTCAGGCACGAGTGCCACAAACAAGACATCTCTGTGCCCGAGAGGATGTGACTGATAGAGAAAGAGAGAAACCACAAAAATAACAGCATCTTTGCACCCTGACCATGCTATTAATAAGCAAGATAAACAGGGAATTTAGGGTACTCACCCGAGATGTCGGCCGTGTCACACTAATTTCTGATAGAAGAGAATGATCGTCTCTCGTCGTCTCTCTCTCTCTGTCTTAATAAAGCCCGGACTCCAGACTCTTTTTCCCCATCTGTTAAAGCCATTTCCCCCTACAAGGCATCTGATTTCTTCTTTTATCCATAAGCAGAGAAAGGCCCTGCTCTCTCTGTTGCCATCATCATATTTGTCTGTTTGGGTGATAGTGAATGATGGAGTTTAAGCGTAGGACGCAATGAGTCTCAGTTACTCCTGTTAGATCAATAATACAATGTTTCTTCCATATGGAATCTTTTGTTCATTTTTATTTCAGTGGGAAGTTGTTGTACTTATAATTCATTGCAAATATATTCAGAATAAATTTAAGTTAGTTATTATACTTTAAAACAGCTTTCAAACTATACTGTTCTGTACAAGAAAAAAATGGCACTATACATAAATTGAAAAATAATGTGTTTTATTAAAAAATCTTCTAATATGTAGAAAATTTTATGTGACTATAGGGCGGTTTCCCAGACAGGGCTTATCCTAGTCCCAGACTAAAATGCATGTTTGAGCTGCTTTAATTTTAAAACACCTTGCACTGACATATTTTAACATATATCAGTACCATTGTTTTGTCTTAAGATGCACACCAGTATAGTTTTTTGTAAGATTTGTTTGTAAAAACTACATAAATGTCCTAAAATAACTAAAAACAAACGGTGCTAAATAGCACTAAAAGTGGTTCACTGGCTTGTATTCATAGGGGAACCATTTTAAGTGTCATACAGCACCTATGTAGTACCTGTGTAGTACCTCTCTAGAACCACATTGTGCTATATAGAACCATATCTGGTGCTATATTGGTGATATATCACACCGTATGGTTCTTCATAGGTGCTCTATAGGTGTTATATAGCACGAAAAATGGTTCCTCTATGATTATGAGCTTTTAGTGCTATTTAGCACCAAAATTTTTAGAATGTAGTCCTGGATTAATCTAAACCCTTCCCGGTAAACTGACCCTATGTTATCTTCTATTAAAATGTTTGATGTTCATGGATACTGACAAAATAAAATATTACATGCAAGACCAAGAATGAAATAAGAAAAGAAAGAAAGAAAGAAAGAAAGAAAGAAAGAAAATTCCTTCGTTTATTAAATAATTTACAGCATCCCTATTTGCCTCACTGAAAAAAATTATTCATTGAATTCAATCAATTCTTTCAAGGCAAGTGGTTGCAACCAATCCATTTAAGCTACATTTAAACAAAAGTTTTATATTTTATTTTACTCTACTAATCTTTTTTGTTTAAATGTAGCCTAAATAAATCTATGGCAACCACCCACCTCAAAAAATTGATTAAATTAATTGAATAATTTTTTTTCAGTCTATGCCCTATAATAGTATGCACTGTTTTTATTAGGGGAAATAAAGGTATACATGATAGTGCATAGCAAAGAGTGTGCAAGTGTTGAGACATAGCATATATAAAATTTTTATTGTTAATTGCATCAAAAATCAACTGTTTCTTGCATTTCAACATTTCTTTGTTCATTATTTGATGTTTTCTTCATTGCTTAATTCAATAATTCAGTGATGCATCACTTATTTGATTTAAAGGGGACATTTCACAAGACTTTTTTAAGTTTTCAAATAAATCTTTAGTGTCCCCAGAGTACATATGTGAAGTTCTAGCTCAAAATACCATAGAGATAATTTATTATAACATATTAAAATGTGTAGGTGTGAGCAAAAAATGTGCCGTTTTTGGGTGTGTTCTTTTAACTGCAAATGAGCTGATCTCTACTTAATGGCAGTGCTGTGGTTGGATAGTGCAGATTAAGGGGCGGTATTATCCCTTTCTGACATCAAAAGGGGAGCCAAAATTCAATGATCTATTTCAAATGCTTGCAGAGAATGGTTTATCAAAAAAATGTTACTGGGTTGATCTTTTTCACATTTTATATGTTGATAGAAGCACTGGAGACCCAATTATAGCACTTAAACATGGAAAAAGTCAGATTTTCAGATTTAATAATTCACTCCTCCCTCTCGTGGTGAGGTAGACCCCACCCCATTTCTACCCCCTTAAAACTTCCCCTGGTTTTGAGTGCCCTCAACAGTTAAGTCCCCTCAACAAGAGAGTGGGGGTTCACATCTTTCCCTATGAAATGGGACACCACTATATGTAAAGTAGTGTAGCGAACGTGCTCACCTACATCACGCGCAGCGTGATTATTATTAATATGATTGAACTCTCGATTAGCCCGGGTTATACGTGTTCATGTGAACACAGGAACACACATCCTGAATATTAACAAAAAATTCCCAGATCAGATGTATATATGATGGACAGACTCTCTCGAAGCAGTCGGGTGACGTCGTCAGATAGCTTCGTGAAATATTTTCTAACTTTAGTGTTTAAAACTTCACAAACACAAAAGTCGTGTTCAAACTAACATATTTCAACAATTTTAACATGCTTACTTGTGAAAATATAGTTGTTCTTTTCCAGCGCCGTCCGCCATCTTGGTCAAAAAGTTTGTCCAGCTCGAAAAGTTTGTCCAGCCCCTTCCCCTACAAAATGTAGGGGAAGGGTAGGTATTGGGACAAGCTCTTAATATCGACCATTAGGGGATCTGCACTTTGAATTTTCACCAGAAGCATGTCGACTATCCGGGTACTTTAAGAATATTTTGGGACATAATAAATCTTATTTCGAATACTATTTAGAACAGATTGTAAGTCATTTGGGACGCAGGAATTGTGTGGCACAGTAGCAGTCAGGTCAGTAAACCCAACAACTCAACCCAATAATAAATGAATATGAATAATGATGATCTTTATAAAGTATAGTGAAATACACACAGTGTGCACAATGGACAAAACACACAATAGTCACAGTATTTACAGTTGTGTATATTGTACACTAAAGGTACCATGTGTATGTAATACAATTGTATATTAATGTTTACATTTTACAGCTATTTTTATTACATAGATTAAAAGATAAAGTGATGTGCTCTTTTGTAGACCGACTATATTTCAAGGTGGCTTCTTATTCTTGTAATGGGCCCTAAATCATCTTTAAACAAGTGGAGTGATCAGTAATCCATTAACACTTGAAACACTTTTACCCCATGACCTTGTCTACAAAACCATTTTAAGACCAAACAAAAAACTAAAATTAAAACACAAAGCAAAATAACAAAAGAAGCGAAGTTAGTAAGATGTTGAGGGGTCAAAATTAAAAAATAACATTGGCTATTATTTTTTTTAACATGGTTATTTAATGATTTCCATTTATTAAACTGTACAGCTGGACTCACTAGATTCTGCATGCGCACAGTTGTGGCGGGGATCTGTAATCCAGCCTCCCCTCTCATATTACGCCCCTATTTATAACATCTCCCACCCCTCATTGCTCCACAGACTCCCCTCTACAGTCCCAGCCCATCGCCCCAAAATCCCTGCCGCTGTTAGGAAGCACCTTCCCTCTCAGCTGGGCCACAGTCTACGCTGGACTGTCAACTGAGACTGTAAGGTTTACTCTCTCTGTCTGTGCGCTCGTGGGATTATCACACACACATTTGTGTACATGCACACAAACTATTTTCCTTTTGCACAGCTTTTTTTTAAGAGAAGACGTGAAGTGAGAAGACATTTTATGGAACTTGTTTTCAATTATTTGGAAATTTCTTTGCCGTTGTGGTTTTCGTTTCACCTCGCGCTGGTTTCTCGCATGTGATGGATCACACTTTGTTCGGCTGCCTGCGCAGCCCTCACGCCCCTCCGCAGGCCCTGCACCCCGCGTTCGCTCTTCACGGGCGCTCCGAGCACCATTCCACCTATCCTGACATCTCCAGCAACTCTTCCTGCATTGTGAGCGGCTACCCAGGTGAGGAAGGGGGACTTTTCGGGTCACACGGGCACCAGCGGGGGCCACCCATCTCTCAACAACACCATCATCTCACCCAGCCACAACAGACAGGCTGGCACATACATCAGACGCCCAATGCATCACCAGCCGGCAGCCGCCTGGGACTGGGCATGTCGGCCCCTGATTCGGACATGGGGCCCGGGGGCCCGAGCCTCTGTGCCAGCACGCCGAGCCTTGGCGGAGGGGTGCCCTCAGGGGCCTCCTGCGGTCCCGGTGGGGATTTTGGACGTCATACGATGTCCCCGGCTGAGGCGGAGAAAAGAAGTAGTAAGCGAAGAAGCGACAGCTCTGGTAAGTGTTTTTATTTGATGTCAACTGGTGTTTAAATTCATTATTTATTAACACTGCAATTTGATGTTCGTAGAAATGCTTATGATTTTAAAGTTTGTAATTCAGAAATATTATTAATAATGATTTGCAAACCATTTAAACAGTGCAATACTTTTTATTCTTCCACCATTACGAAACGTGAAGCTGTTTTTTGCATGCAAGTTTTTAGGTTTTGGCCAACACGCACAGAAACAATTATTTTAGTTATGAGGTCGGATTGTAATGTCTTTTATGTGGGTATTTAACTGCACTTCTTATTTAGCCTAAACCGTATGCTTCATCTTACATTTTTGTCTAGTAGGAAAAGGCTTGTGGTTTAAAAAAGTAAAGCGGTGGCGTGAGAATTGTTTTTGAATCTGTCATTAGTGCATTAGTTATAATGAAAATGGGTTAACTGAGGTAAATTTACTAAATTTAGCATTGAACAGATGTTTAATGGCAATAAAAATCACCCAAATCTTTTAGTTTTTCTTTGCAATAATTTTTACTACTGTCAAGAATTAATTGAACACTGCATAAAATGGATCATTTTTATGATCGTATTACTTCTAAGGAAATTTTAACTACATTTTGCGCTTTAAAACAAAGTCTGAGTCCACAAAGCTTTGGTTAAATGCATATGATTTATCATCATTTGTGCCAATATTTAAAACAAAATACTAAAATCCTACTAAACTAGTAAACTAAATACAAAAATCTATGATATGTCTGTCTGTCTTGTGATCATCAAAAATCAAGTTGAGTGCTTTGAATATTTGCTTGTCTTTAAAACAATGTCTTAAAATGTTTCTATTAAAAATAAAATGAACAGAAGCTTTCATAAATAAAAAACAATTGGCAATAATAATGTTGTTCATAAATTCATCTTCCTACATTTACAGAACAGCAACTGAGTATTTATTTGTTATAATGTCAGTGAAACTGCAAAATGAAAAACTTTGTCTCATTTTTTGGCATATGCGATCAAACATTTAAATGTGCACATAAGTAAATTCATATGTGGACCTACACACAAATCTGTCAGATGCAGTGCTTGGATATGACGCATTACAATGCATGTTGACAGTGCAATTTATATAATACTCTTGCACTGTGTGTGTGCGTGCGTGCATGTGTGTGTGTGTGTTTGTTACATTTTTCCAAAAATGTATTTGATCAGCTTTGTGTGCAAGTTAAAAATGTTATGATAAAGAATTTAAAAAATGACATTTTCTGCCTGTATTTGGTGCATTTAAACTGTTAAGCGTTACATCATATTTTTATAATAACGTATAAAAAGCTTTCTGTAGAATTTTGGGTATGTAAGATAAAGCATGTATGATGCTTTATGTTTTTATAATTCAAATGCGCATTTATCATTGCAATAAGGAATGATTAAGATGTCAACAGATTTTTAACCTACTTGATTTATTTAAAGCATGTGCACACTTGAATACACTAGTGATTCCCACTTGTGGGAATAAAACAACACATGCCTTGTTTGGACTGAAGACAACAGCCTAGCATGTATTTTTTTACTGTGAGCTTAAATAATATTCTTTTTTTTGTTTCACCAATAAATCACAACCGCATTGTGTGTGTTATATGCTAAAGTAGATGTGTGAATTTTCATTGTAAGCGTAAGCCGAGGCCTTTCCACTGCTTTTTCCAGTACTTCGCTTTATAAAAGAGAGATAAAAAAGTTAAGGCGCAGGCCTAATTTCTGCGGTGTAACCACCATGCCGAGAAGTCGGGAAAAAGTTGACTTAACTCATAACAGCTCTGTTCTCAAAAAGCCGCTCGTGTTGGTTTTTCTCACTCCGCAATGGCTGTGTTCAGCCCACAATAAACGTGCTTTCTGAATATGTTTTAATCAGACGCACGTTCAGCCAGACGTTTTACAGCTATGCTACATCTGGGAACTTACTGAAATGGCAAAAGGGGACACCGTTGATGGCCTGCTTGTATCAATGAGATATAAAATGGTTCAAAACTTTGTTTTAAATTTTAAACATTAAATAGAAAATACATATAAATTATTAATTTTTTTAATATTTGCTTATGACATCATTAGCTGGAGCTGGCCAAGACTTCAAACGTTTCAAGATCCATGTTGTCCCAGCATGATATGATTTAAGAATCAATTTCATAGATTTACAAGTTACCTCCTTGAAATTGGCAAAGTTGTAAATATTCCTTGTTCATTTTTACGTCATAATTTTTTTTACCTTGTGCCATGTGCAACCGAGGAAATTGAAATCTGTAAACGATACTATTTAATACAGTCCGGCATGTGTTTATAGCCATCAGCGATTTGACACTTCATCTGAACCTCCATTAATGAGAGTTGCACACAGTTAAAACTTTTTAAAAACTATTATTATCTTTTAAGTAATGGCTCTGATCTTAAATGGCAGAGTCGGTATGTTTAATATTGGAAATGAGGAAATCGAAGCTGGGTTTCAGATTGCTAGTTGGTTTAGCACTTACTACACCTACATGTAAATGATCCCAAAAGCGTTTTTTGGTCCCACGTGTCTGGGGAAAGTCAGGGACAGTCTTGAATAATGTGCATTTTTCTTTCCTTTTTTAAAAACAAAAACAACTTCTTTCCTGACGTGTCAAAACAACAGAAGCAAATGTGTCGCCCGTAAAATCTGACATTTCCTCACTGACCTTTGTGCTTCCTATTCAAGATTTGACTAGTAACTGAGCTCTAATCCAGCTGTTACAGTAAGGTAAAGGAATAGTCCATTTTCTTTAAAAAAAATCCAGATAATTTACTCACCACCATGTCATCCAAAATGTTGAATTTGTGGTTTAAAAGTGCATATTTTTTATTTTTCTTGTCAAAAATGACAATTGTTTCGCTAGATAAGACCCTTATGCCTCGTTTGGGATCGTTTAGTCCTTTAAAACTCTGTTGAAAAAAACTGTTAAGTGTTGAGTTAAGTATTAAATGTTGGGCTCTATTAAAGTCCATTAGAGTGGGAGAAATCCTGCAATGTTTTCCTCAGAAAGCATAGTTTCTTCTGGACTGAACAGGGAAAGACATCGGCATTTTGGATGACATGGTGGTGAGTAAATTATCTGGATTTTTCTTTTAAGAAAATGGAATATTCCTTTAACACTTAAAGGGGCCATGGCATGAAAACTAACTGTATTTGTATATATGCTTATATATTCACGTTCTGTTTTACACAAAAAAAAAACTTGTAAGGAAAGTAATTTAGTGTAATTGATGGAGATACACTTCTCTGAAAATAACTGTGAGCTTGCAGACGCTTGTAAAATTTTAAGGTTAAAAAAACTAATAAAATATATTTTTAAACATTTTGTTCCATATTAAAACTATTATAGCCTATTCAAATAACAGTAAATGAAAATTAACTCTTTGGAGAGTGCTGTACTCACTGTAGCAACATGGATGACAAAAATAAGTGCTGTATCGTAAAATACTGTATTGTTGGAAGTGTTCCTATTCGCCACCATACTTTTTTTATTGAAGACATCAATTTGAATACACTTTCAAAGTGCAAATGTGCTGTGAAATGTTACGTGCTTTAAAAAGCTTTACTATGTTTGTTTGGAAATGTTTTCTTTCATTCTGTGTCTTTTCAGAGTCCCAAGATGGGAATTACAAATCGGACGTGAGCAACAAGCCAAGGAAGGAGCGGACAGCGTTTACCAAAGAACAGATTCGAGAACTGGAGGCCGAGTTCGCCCATCACAACTATTTGACGAGACTGAGGCGCTATGAAATCGCTGTGAACCTGGATCTCACGGAAAGGCAGGTGAGACGATGACCACAACCTCGTACCTGTTCATCAATCATTTGCTCCGAAGGTATTTATTCGGCCTCAGTGCATTTCTATCCAGCTGCGGCTCTGGAGTATGACTATTGTATTCCAGATGTTTCTACGAGCTCTCTCTTTTTGGCTGGGGAGAGGCAGAGGAAGTTTGGTCCGCTAAGGCGCTTCCCACTCCGTCTTACAAATTGGTCTGTGCGTGGGAAGGCACTTCCTACAGACATATGTGAATTAGCACACGCCGTTTATTTGGAGCAGAAGAAATATGGGACGGTGTACGCTCACTGTTTGGTGTTTTAATGAGCGACTATGTAATCTTATTCAATGTTTGAAGTATATTGACTGCTAAAAACATAAATGGTTTGCTCTGTTTGAAATGATGTCATCGTCAGGTGATTCAAGACTTACCCAAAGCATCATTTATATAAGCTCTCGGCACTATTCAATGAGTTGGTAGGACGTCCAAATTTTTCTTAACAACTTTCCTCAGGCTTAGTTTGCCCAGTATCACTCAATACAGTGCCATCTGTGGTCTTAAATTATATTCTGTTCTCGTGGGATGCATTCCCCAGGCTTAGAATTAAAAACCATGCCACACGACAAGTAAGCCAATCCTTCTCTAGCAATGCGATCTGTGTGTGAACCTGCTGGGGAGATCTGGACTTGCGTGAAGGCTGTTACTCGTGATTTTATGACTTGGCCACCTACATTGTGCACACTAGTCACGTAACAGTACGAGTCATTGTACAATCTTATCGAATGAGTTTGTTTGAATATATGGGTTGATATTTGGTAACCCTAATTTTAATAGTCCACTTTAGACGTTTTACAATTAGTAATTTTGCATCTTCTTGTCAACGGCCCAAGTATAAGTAGACTGTCTGCTTAATATATACCAGGCCTGGATTGGCTAATCGGGAGCACCGGTTTGTTTTTTGCCTCGAGGGCTGGTGTTGTCATGCCTAGGCAAAAAGTACCTTACGTTATCTGGCAATATACACAATTTAAGTAAGAAAAATAATCAATATCAATTGTTTCTCATTCATACTTGATAAATCTTGCTTGCTTTTTCAACCCAACAGGTAATCTCAAAACCCACCATTTTTTTAAAAGAGAAATATAGGGGAAAGCACGGGCACATTTGTTCCCTTTTAGTAGTTTTTGATTTAATTTAATAATATCTTTGTGTAATGTATGGGTGGGCTGCACAATTGTATATATATATATATATGTGTGTGTGTATATACATGTATTATTTATTTTTATATATTTTATATTATAAATTTAAATAAAAAGTATACCTAAATAAAAAAAAATTTAATTCATACATGTATGTGTGTATTTATATATATATATATATATACACAGTACACACACATATTATGCAAACACCAACTTTTATTTTGTATGTGTATATATGTATATATAAATATTTATATATATATATAAAAATACAATGAATTTGCAAGGCTACAGAGAACAGTGCACTATTGCAAAATTATATACTGAGGATTTAATTATATTATTAAAATATAGTGAGTCATGAACTAAAGTGGGCCGGTCTAAGCAGGGCCGGAGTAGGAATAATTTTCAGCCCTGGAGTTTCCGGCCCACTTTAGTTCATGACTGACTATGTTAAAATAATATAATTAAATCCTCAGTAGCCTACATAAGTCTGCAATAGTGCACTTTTCTCTGCAGCCTTGCAATTCATTGTATTTTAGATAATTTCCAAATCAATGCAAATACAGTAGCCTAAACAATTATGATTTTTGCTATAATCTTGCAGCCCTATCATAAGGCATTTTAATATTATTCAATTAAACATATTTAAAAAATGATAAAAGCGAACAAATGTGTTTGTGTTTTCCCTATATTACCGGTATATTTAACAAAAAAAGGGTGGGTCTTGAGGATACCTGTTATCTGTTACCTTCGACCTGGTGGCATGACAACTCTGGCCCTTGTGGCCAAATAAAAGCAGACTGGCCCACCGGGATTTCTCCCAGTCCTTCCTATGGCCAATCTGGGCCTGGGTCTAAGTCATGAAACTCCAAGGCTAAAAATGAATCCCACTGCGGCTCTGATATCTACTAACACTTTATTGTGATGATCCCCGAACCGACATTTAACTGACTTTAAATAACTACATGTCAACTAATTCTGCCCTAACCCTACACCATCAGAAATATATATATATATATATATATATATATATATATATATATATATATATATATGGCCCTAGCTGTCAATGGGGCAGTAACCTTTAAAAAGGTCCAAACATGTACCATTTAGTTACATATATGTATACATTTGGTACCAACTAATACGGTGTGCTTTTTAAAAGGTCTTAGCAAGTGCTAATACTCTGTATAACAATGGTATTTCTCAGCAAACTTTTTTTTTTTAATATGTTTTATGTGTTTTGACTTTCCGATCCAGTAATAGGATTCCCTTTAACTTGTGAGCTAACACGTAGGTTGCATGCTCATTTGCACGCTAAGATGAAAACTGCAGACGTTGCAGATATATTTTGGGGATGGCAGTCTTACAGTGCTGACAGTTATGAATAAGTGGCAAATTGAATAACAGTGTTTAACCATGAAACAGATCTTACGATTAACTACCAACGTCCTAATATTATTTTTTAAGAGCGCCTGAAATGTAAACAGAACAAATTGTTGTACACTGTCAGAAATATACAAGCTGTCACTGGGACCGTACCCTTATACCCTTAAAGGGATAGTTCACCCAAAAATGAAAATTCTGTCATCATTTTCTCACGCTCATGATGTTACAAACCTTTATACATTTATTTTGTCAGATGAACACAAAAGAAGTTATTTTGATAAATGATGGTAAGCACACAGCTGATTGTTACCATTGACTTTCATAGTAGGAAAAACAAATGCAATGGAATTCAATAGGTACCGTCAACTGTGTGCTTACCATCATTTATCAAAATATCTTATTTTGTGTTCATCAGAATAAAAGAAACTCTTACAGGTTTAGAACAACATGAGGATGAGAAAATAATTAAAGAATTTTCACTTTTGGGTGAACTATCCCTTTAAGATCCTAATATGTACCATTTAGGTACAGATATGTGCCTTTGAGCTACCGATACGTACCTTTGGAAGTACCAATTAATATGCACCCTTTTGGTACAAATGTGTGACAGCTTTTGTACCTTTTATTTCTCAGTGTAGCCTACATGCAGTGTCCATCATTTAAACAAAAATGTACCTTTGATCAAACGCCGCAAGAAACAAGTATTACCATGTAAGATGATACCCTTTAAAGAAACACGCCAACTTTTGGGGATTTTTAGCTTATTCACCGTATCCCCAGAGTTAGATAAGTTCATACATACCTTTTTCATCTCCGTGCATCCCGTGACTCTGTCTAGCGCACCCACCGCTAGCCTAGCTTAGCACAAAGACTGGAAGTAAATGGCTCCAGCTAGCAAACTGCTTTGTCTCATATAACCTTGTTATTTGTACACACTGTGACTATACAAACAACAACATATAAATAGGAAAATGTTTGCGTTATTTTGTCACTTATTCGGAGCAGTATGCTAGCTGGAGCCATTTACTTCCAGTCTTTGTGCTAAGCTAGGCTAGCGGTGGGTGCATCAGAGTCATGGGATGCATGGAGATGAAAAGGGTATGTGTGAACTCTGGGGGATACGGTGAATAAACTGAAGTGCCAAAAAGTTGGCGTGTTCCTTTAAATTACATTATTTTTACTTATTCTAGCAAAATTGCTTTAAAAAAACCTGGTGTTTTGCAAGTCTGACTGTGTTTGAATTATTTTGGCTTGTGCTGTAAGCTTTCTTTATGTGGTCCTCATCTACAACATTATACCCAGCCAGAAATAAATTGTATGATGGCCTGGTACCCCAACCTTACTTGCGCTGCAGCGACCATTTAAGAAACAGCTAAGTCATCGTTCTGGGAAACGTAAAAACTGGCTCCGACTGAACTCGCAAGGAAAACATTTGATGCCACAGAACAGTTGGGGCCGGTTTGTCAGCCCGTTATCGCTGATTTAGATACAGCCGCTAAATATGAACTATTGGAAGCCCTCATTTCCCAAAGTTCTTACAGAGAAACATAACTCCAAACCGTGGACCATGCCTTAGAATAGCAGAACGGATATGTGATCATATGGGCCATTTGCACCTGATAGAGGCATATTGGCTTACTGGAGTTTGGTGAGTCATGGCTCGCTCGCCAACCCTGCCAACAACCACAGTAAACAGATCATGTCATCCAGCGCACATACAAACTCGTTTGCTCTTTTACTGCATGCATAACTCATGTCTTTCTTTTCCGCTAGGTGAAAGTGTGGTTCCAGAACAGACGAATGAAGTGGAAGCGTGTGAAAGGAGGCCAGCAGGGGGCGGTAGCGAGAGAAAAAGAGCTCGTGAACGTTAAAAAGGGGACGTTGCTGCCTTCGGAGTTTTCAAGCATTACTGGACTACACCATACATCGGACTCCCTTATCAATGATGATAGCCACGACAGCGACCAGAGCTCTGAAAACGCTCACTTATGATACATAGAGATACGGTTTGACGTGTGATGCTGTTCTGGAGTCAGACGTAGTTAGGGATTATGTCCTTTATTTAACCAGGAGAAAAAATGTTGATGGAGTGCACAGCACATGGCGATTTGGTGGCGACGAGCCACATTCCCTTCAGGACGGGTCCTATGAGTGACATTGAGTGACAGTGGTCAAAAAAACCTGTACAAATGTACACAGGACTGATGCATGTGTGTTTGGATGATTTGTGATACTTCATCTTGAACATTCACCATAAGACAGAGTGCAAAAATGTTTACACAAATTCTGAAAAATGTTTAATATAGCTGCAATGAAGGCGCTGTAAGTATTGTTAGCCATTTTAAAATCAGACTTGGATTTATCAGAATAAAACAGCTTTTTCAAAGAGGTATGGATATGTTCTGCATTATTTTACATTTTTTTCTATCAATATAAAAGCAAGAAGAGCTTACAGCACCTTTAAAAAGCCCTCCCACTGCTCTTTTACTTGAAAGGTGGACTCTGAATATAGCATTGGTCAAATCTAAACACATTCCATTTTGATCTTGAATTGGATAAAACAAAGCTGTATGCTTTAGTTTGCACTGTGCCTTTATTGATTTCTACTGTATGTATCATTTTTGTATATTTTTTATGTGATCAAAACGATCAATCAAATAATGCAGAAGAGTCAAAGACATTGCAGCTATATGCAGTAAATATCAGTATGTATGTGTTCAAAAGACGAATGTTTCATATACACACAATACCACATGCTTCAACAATAAACCTTTCTTATTTTGCTTGGTATAATTTACTTACAATAGATGATTTCATGGGATGAATGAAGGATTATTTCAGAAAACTGTCTATTGATTATTAAATGCATAATGTATCTGCTTATTAAACATCTGTATTTCCCCTAGCTGTTAAATATAAAATTTCACATTTTAAGATTTTAACTCTTTAAAAAAATCTTAGATGATTGTATTAATCCTGTTGGATAATTCCTAACCTTCTCTTCGAGCATGTGACTTTGATCTAAACTGATTTAAAGGGGACATATCATGAAAATCTGACCTTTTCGATGTTTAGGTGCAATAATTGGGTCCCCAGTGCTTAAAAGTGAAAAAGAACAACCCAGTAACTTAGTTTTGGTAAACCATTCTTTGCAAGCATATGAAAAATTAGGTCATTGAAATTTGGCTCCCCTTGTGATGTCATAAGGGAATTTTATTATAATAATTCCGCCCCTTAATCTGCACTACTCTACCACGGCACTGCCATTTAGTGCAGAGAGAGAGAGAGAGAAAGAGAGAGAGAAATAATTGACAGCACAATTGAGTTCCAAATTTTTAACAAACCACCAACATGGCGATCAGTGTTTGCATTTTATCAGCTCATTTGCATTTAAAAGGACACACCCCAAAACAGCACATTTTTGCTCACACCTACAAAGTGGCAATTTTAACATGCTATAATAACATATATATATATATGGTATTTTGAGCTAAAACTGCACATATGTACTCTGAGGACAACAAAGATTTATTTTACATCTTAATAAAATCTTGTGAAATGTCTCCTTTAAATGAAGTGCCCAAGCTGATGGCAATACTCAAAGGAGAAAAATCAAAAGTAGACACATGTAATAAGGCAAGCTTTACATTTTGGGCCTACATAAATTGGATCTTTTTCACTAAAATGCTCTATTGAGCTGTCCGTTTAATTTCTCAAGCACATCTCAACCTTAAAATGAATGTTCCTATAGGGAAATTCAGCTAAGGTCTGCGTCTCATCACCTTGATGATGAGGCAAAAATATGCCAAAGCTCGGAGAGGAGTTTACATGAATAAGTCATTAAGTGAGGAGAACGGTGTTGAATATGCTAAATTCGGCTTTTCCTTCAGGCGGGGTCAGGACTTCTGCCTTATGTCTGAGAGGTAAAGCAATGAACAGATCATATTGGATTACAGAATCACGTCTGTAATATTGTTATGGCCCATTCTTGCTGTGGCTCCGGAGTGAGCGTGCATTCTAATTCACAATGAAAGCTAAGAGGATCAAAACACATGTGCCCACTACCAATGACTTTGAGGGTTATGCCAAAACAATCAATTGTAGCTTAAACTCGTTTTGATTGAAGAAACCACAAAAATATATGTTGTTGAAATGTTTTCGTGTCACCAAGGAGATTAATGGAATAGAGAGGTGATATTTTTAGGGTCACTTCACAAAAAAAAAAAACTTTTACTCTTAAGGTGTACATCCCTGCTGAAAAAAAAACACAATAAAACCATTACAGAAAATTCTTATGTTTTATTGGTTTTATTGGGAATTTTATTGGTTCTAATGGAGTATGACCCAAAACACATTACAGTGTATTGGTTTGAATGGTAAAAGCTAATGGTTCCTATTGGTATTTTAATGGAAACCATTAGAATTTTCTGTAATGGTTTTATTGTTTTTTTTCCAGCAGGGATTTGAATGTTTGAAATTGTTTTTGTTGACAAATATAATTGTGCCAACATATTTATTAAAAATCTAATATTTTATTTTTTAAATGGTTTTGAAATGGATACAATCATGAAGAAAAATAGCCAATAAATATGAACACCTCATAAGCGTGATACAAAAAAAATGACAGGGATCTGTGTTCATCAAAATATATCAAAAATATTAAAAAACACGAAACAATATTACTGCTTTTTATCATATTGTGGCAGATTTATAAAAGCAGTAAGAAATCTATCTCTAAATAACTAAACAAACTAATCAATAACAGATTAAAGCCGCGATTATATAGCGCTGTCATGTGTCACGTGACCGCCATCCATCTTCCGCGGCGTTGTGATCAGAAGTTCAAGGTCCAAGCGGCTTTGGTTGTTAAAGTCCAGCAGAAAAAAACTACATCAGTTTTATCAGACGGTGAGAGTGATCTGACAGTGATCTATAGCTTCCGTCTTGCCAGCTTCACAAACACAATGGCGCAAGTGGAAGTAAACAATGTAACTGTTTCTCAGGGGTTTCGTATGATGTTCAGTCTGATTACGCCAAATGAATCGTCATTCGCGACTCTAGAAGAAGTGCCCACATACGTCGACCAGGTGAGTGTGACGTCACATGCATCGCCGCGCGCCACAGCCTATGTTGAATATGAAATAACTCTAACGAGAGAAAGAGAGAGAGAGAAAGCGTGAAAGAAAGCGAAAGAGAAAGAGTGAGTTTCTGCCATTTGACCAAAAAAAGTCCTCGTTTCCCTGTTTTCTACGTTCTTAATCCACTTTCTGTCGAGTGTAGCAAACTATTTAAAATATCGTTAAACGCGGTAGTTATCGTCCCAGTATTCATTATGAACTGTACTCTTTTTAAGTTCAGTAGCCTACGTGCTGTATTGCATATAAAAGTATAGAAGTAAACATACCATCATAAAAATTAAAAATCATTCATACAGTCAGTACACTGTCCAAGACATTTGTAATTCTGGCATTGAGAGGGTTAATATTGCTCTACCAAACACTTTAAACCATTTTGTAATGGAAACCCCACCTATGTTTTCTAAAACTTAGGGATTTTATGGATTTAAGTGATGCTGTAAATGCAAATTGCACCTTTAGGAGTGTCATTTATTCATTTTCATCAATGTGCACAAAACAGTAAACATCATTTGTGCACCAAAAGAGAAAACAACTCCACCACCTGTTCAGGTTTTAAGCCTTATGGTGGGTTGCTAGCTCCTCCTTGGGTTTTATCAGACCCATATGTGTGTTTTTGGTTTGTCTGCGTGCGCTCAAATCAACACATGTTTGTTATTTGAGGTAAAACGCTCAGATTTTAACAGGCCTCCATAAACACATGAATAGAGAAATTGCAATTAACCACACAGCAGGAATCCTAATTGTTGTAAGTCTGTCACAAACGCACACTTGTTAAACCGCCTCCCTCACCATTCCTACAAAACTTCATTTGAAGTTTCATTTTCTTCGTGTGTGTGGGTGAGACAATAGATTTTTGATGCATGAGTCTATCCTTAAAACATTTTACACATTTTCTCCCATCAATTCAAAGTAATATTATTTATTTAATATAATTTTCTTAGATTACATTCTCTAAGATCTGAGTGTTTGCCAATTAATTTTTTGTATTGCTATTTGCTATGAGAAAAAGGCTGAGCTTGGAACATTGTCATTAACTTTAAATAAAATGAATGGGTTAGTAGTGTGTAACCATTTACACAAAATAAGTTTACTATATTTGCATTGTTAACAGTATAACAGTGAAGTATCTAGAGACTGACCAATAAGGCAAGAAAAAAAACTAACATCTGTTTCACAAATGTCTCTTTTTTTCCCGGTGAGATCTAAGTGCACAATACAGCTTTATACAACTATTAAGAGTCCCTTGACAGATTTTACAAGCCCAAAATATGTTACTGTGTGCCTGTGGCTATGGTTGTTATTGGTTTTGTTTAAAATATATAAAAAAAGCATATAGAAAACTTACTAGTCGGCAAATCAGATTTACAAACCTAAAATTGTATTTCCACCTAGTTGCTATCTCATTCGTTGCAGTACAACAATAGTAAGATTAAAATCTGAATATGTTTCATATACTGTAGATAAAAAGTCTTGTAAATGGCTAGGTTAAACAAGCACTAACGGCTCACAGTTAGCTACAGTCGGCAACCAGATGTGACCAGGTTAGGGGTTCCCAAGTGGTCTGTTCGCATATACACACATACACTTCTCGCTTCACCTGTAGATCTTTAATGTTATGCTTTGCCCTCCACACAGTTCAGTGTGTATGTGTGTGCGTGTTCGCATGTGAGAAAATTAGTCTCAAGTTTCAGACTGTAAAGAATGACCTATAAGACCTGCTCGGTCTTTTGTTATTTTAAATCCTGAAACCTCCTTAAGATCCAAAATCTAATAGTATAGTGCCTTACATAATGCATAACAGAATTACTCAAATGTCTTTGGCAGAAAGACTATTTCTGGTGCTTTGCAAAATATTTTGAGAGGTTATGAATATTTTATAGGCTACTACACCAATGCATTTGTTGCTTTCAGGGTTGAACAGAAAAATAAAATGATTCTTGGAAAGAAACAGTTTAATCTGTTGACAGTGGCCCAGTATGTTCAATTTTTACACTTAGTTTGACATGCATTTCTGGGTTCTTTCAGGAACTCCTAAAGAAATAGGAACTCTTGCAGACACAATATTGCCATAACAATTATTTTGTCACATGAATAGTACACATAAGTGTTTTCTGCTGGTAGTATTCACTGCTAGTTTTATACTGTCTGTCTGTGCTAGGCCACACCGTATTTCGTTGGTTTGATGCTGGTGGAGCTGGTGTTGGGATGGTTAAAGGCGGACCACCCTAACATCAAGATCAATGACTTCATTACGTCTCTGCTTGCTGGGATGATGTCACGTCTCCCTCAGTGAGTCAATAAAATGTTCATTATCTAAAACACTGATTTACCTTTCATACAGATAGTAAAATGGTTGTACTATTTGTTGGGCAAACTTGTATTTATTTTATTTAACCCCCCCCCCCCCTTTATGGTAACACTTTACTTGAAGGGGTGTGCATAAGGCTGACATGACACCTTAATAATCATGACATGACGCGTGTCATGAACATAAAGGAGATTTTATGCACATTTATGACAACTGTCATTAAGTGTCATTTTTCAAATATGTCATTTTTTAAGCAAAGATGACATTGTTTGAAATATCTATGTTATGACAACTTGACATAAACCAACTCATCATAACTTGTCATAAATCTGTCATAAACATGACATAAGAATAATTATCAAGCTTAAGAAACTACCTAGCTTTATGGGTTAACATTACATTAAACAGTCATTTAAATGTCCTTAAGTGTTAATACTCTGTCAAATAGTTTGATAACAGCATCATGAATATTTTTCTTGACCTCAACTACAGTGGCACAAATATATTATATTTAACTTTGCAACAGAGGTTTCTAAAATTTTCTGACATAGACAATTAATTAATTTAATATAATTAACAGTTTTTGCAGCAATATGGACCCAACACTGCATGGCTTGACCAAATATTGTACTGTTTTCATTTCATTTTAGGTGAATCGGTCTGTAATATAATTTTATCAATTTTAATTAGTATTATTATTATTATTATTGAATGTTTGTTTTTTTCTCTCTAAAACCTGAAGGAAACTTAAATATTCATGACACTCTTATAAAATTTGACAGAGTATCAATACTTAATGACATTTTACTGACAAATTATATTTGTACCACGTTATTTGAGGTCAAGAAAAAATATTAATGATGCTGTTATAAAACTATTTGACAGAGTATTAACACCTAATGACATTTTAGTGGTCAGAATAAAAAACATCTGAAACAATCTTTGCATTAACTCTTTCACCGCCAGCGTTTTTAAAAAAAGTTGCCAGCCAGAGCCAGCGTTTTTCATGATTTTCACAAATGTTTAATGCCTTCCAGAAAATGTTCTTCTTCAAATATATAAACATACAATATACCAAATGAAAGAACAGACCCTCTGCTTTCAAACAAAAAAACCCATCCTACCTTCAGTAGTTCTTTTGTAATCAGCTTTTGAATATGGGTAGTGTTAGGGTGTACCGGCGGTGAAGGTGTAAAGTCAATGACAAAAGAAGAGTATATCCAATCCAGGTGTTTATTTTCGTGCAAAAATCGTGGTTCCCAAGCAAATTGAAAAACATAAACTGACAAAACTAAGCAAACCAATAAAGAAATAAAAATAAAAATATATATATTTATGTATACGTATACAGTACGTGTGTATTTTGACTATGCCCGTATCTAGGCCCAGAAACACAGTACTTCCATATGCAACAAAAAAAACCCTGCACAAAATGGCTACCAGAGGCCTTTTATAGAGTTAGGCTCCTCCCACTTCTGGAACATACCATGTGGTATTTTATAAAACAGCATATAACTACACAAATACACAAAATAAACAGTATTAACATGTAGCAAATGCGCCAAACTATTGCTCAGAAAGTAAATTGCAACATTGCAAACAGAAAACCATGGGAAATCCTAGTTTTCCAAATTCCCCCCTGTGATGTCACTAAAAATGGTAGTGCCCTTCCTACTGGGCAAATGTAAGCCTTTAAAAATGGCAGCTTTAGCTGCACATGGGTTTGGCCATTGAAAAGTCACAAACAATGTAAGTACAACAGCGTTCTAAATGTATAGGTGCAGTTGTTACATGGGGAAATAAACTGTTGTTTGTAAGTTTGGTGAGTTTTCTTTGTGGTTTGCAACTTATAACAAAACATTGAAACAAGGCAAAGGGCTACAAGGCATATGACTCTACATTAACAAAAGTAAACACAGTTAACAATCTATCATATCTGATGTTATTTTGCCGGCATCTAGATTGTGTGTGTATAATGATGGAAATTGTTCATGTGAGTGCATGCATTTCAGCAGTCCTTTTAAAATATAAGTTATAGGTCACAGTTAATCTGTGACATTTCTCCCTCCCTCTCCTGACACCTCTTGAGGTGTTCTGGAGAGAAAATCAGCAGTGCAGTTCTGTGTTCCAGCCCTGTACAGCACATCAAAATCAAATGGCTGAATAGCTAGGAACCACCTAGTTATCCGGGCATTAGTGTCTCTCATTTTGCCCAACCAGGCCAGTGCACGATGGTCAGTCTCCAGCCGAAACTTACGTCCCAACAAATAGTAACGCAGAGAGTCCAATGCCCATTTAACTGCAAGGCATTCCTTTTCCACTGTTGAATACTTTGTCTCCCGGGAAAGAAGCTTCCTGCTTATATAGGCAATTGGGCGTAATTGTCCTTGTTCACCCTGTAACAATACAGCTCCCAGGCCATGCTCTGAAGCATCAGTCTGCACAGTGAACATTTGGTCAAAGTTAGGACTTTGAAGCACTGGTTCCTTACATAACGAGTCCTTTAAATCCTGAAAAGCCATTTCACATTCCATAGTCCAATTCACCTTGTTTGGTTGGCACTTTTTGGTAAGGTTAGTCAGGGCATTCGCCCGGGCTGAAAAGTTTGGTACAAACCGTCTGTACCAGCCAACAAGTCCTAAGAAGGACCGAACCTGCTTTTTGGTTACAGGCCTCTCAGCATTCTTAATGGCTTCAATTTTACCGACTTGTGGTCGGACTACCCCATGTCCCAGTACATATCCCAGGTATTGGGTCTCAGCCTTAGCCAGAGCACACTTATCTGGGCGAATGGTCAACCCAGCAGTCTTTATCCTTCTCAACACCTCTTGGAGATGTCTTAGGTGTTCCTCCCAGCTCTGACTAAAAATGATGATATCGTCCAGGTAGGCTGCAGCAAACATTTCCGTCCCTTGGAGAATCTGGTCCATCATTCTCTGAAATGTTGCTGGAGCCCCATGAAGTCCAAATGGAAGAACCCTGAACTGGAAGTGTCCAAATGGGGTCTTAAATGCTGTAAGCTCCTTGCATTCTGGCTTCAAAGGAACTTGCCAATACCCCTTGCAGAGATCGAGAGTGCTGAGGTATTTTGCTTGACCAAGTCTTTCAACCAGGTCATCAACTCTTGGCATGGGGTAAGGGTCAAACTTACTGACACTATTCAATTTACGGAAGTCCAGGCAGAACCGGAGAGTGCCATCCTTCTTGGGTACTAGCACTATGGGGCTGCTCCACTCGCTGGTGGACGGTTCTATTACCCCCAATCTCGTCATCATCTCTAGCTCCTCTTTCATCACTGGTAGCAGTCTTTCAGGCACACGATAAACAGGCTGTCGGATGGGTTTAGGATCGTTTAGGATGATGGAATGATAGATCAGTTCTGTCCTACCTGGTGACTCCATGAAAAGTTGGTCAGGTAAGCATTGCACCAGCTGTTGTTTCTGTTTCTCTGGCAAGTGATCAAGATTCAATTTGCTCTTTCCTGGGTGTCCAGGAATGTATTGTTCTTCAACCTCTTCCTCCTCTTCTACTGCTCTCACAAACATAGCATTGTCAGTCACTAGGCCTGGTGTGCCTTCGGTCATATCTGTTGATGGTGTACGGGACTGCCATTTCTTGAGCATGTTGATATGGAAGACCTGCAGAGGCTGGCTCCTTGAAGGAATTTCAATTTCATAGGTCACAGGACCCACTTTCCGCTTAACTTCATAGGGACCTTGCCACTTCGCTAACAACTTGTTTTCTGACGTTGGCAACAGCAAGAGGACTTTGTCACCAGGCTGCAAACTGCGTGTTCGAGCTGCCTTGTCATACCACTCTTTCTGCTGGGCTTGGGACTGAATCAAGTTCTTTTGAGCTTGAGCAGTGGTCTTTTGGAGCTGTTCCCTCATTTTGAGGATATAAGTAAGGATGTTCTGCTTATTGGACTTATGTGTGCCCTCCCAGCTCTCTTTCAGTACATCCAAGGGTCCTCTAACAGGGTAGGCATAAAGGAGCTCAAAGGGGGAAAATCCTGTTGAGGCCTGAGGTACTTCCCGATAGGCAAAAAGAAGGAAAGGCAGCCATTTGTCCCAGTCTTTGCCTGTTTCAGAGACAAACTTTTTGAGCATGGATTTTAGGGTTTGATTAAAACGTTCGACCAACCCATCAGTCTGAGGGTGATAGGGGGTGGTTCGCACTCTCTTAATCCCTAACAATTTATATACCTGGTGTAGGGTATGGCTCATGAAGTTAGGGCCTTGGTCTGTGAGGACCTCTCGGGGTATTCCTACTTGTGAAAAGAATCTCAAAAGGGCTGTGGATATCTGTTTGGCAGTGACCTCTTTAAGTGGATAAGCCTCAGGGTACCGTGTGGCATAGTCACAAATTACTAAAATGAATCGGTTTCCTGCCTGACTTCTTTCCAGTGGGCCAACAATATCCACTCCTATCCTTTCAAATGGAGAGTCAACAACAGGCAATGGTATGAGTGGGGCATAAGCAGGGGTACGACCAACAGCAAGCTGACACTCAGGGCATGTCTTACAGTACTCCTTAACCTCGCTGTACATTCTGGGCCAATAAAACCTCTTGGCAATCCGCATTAAGGTTTTCATAAAACCCAAGTGACCTGCCCAAGGGATAGAGTGTCCTAGATCTAATATCTCCCTTCTCTGTGTTTTTGGTACTACCAACTGCATGCCGTCCTCCTTACTTTCTCTGTACAAAAGTCCATTGCTCACTACAAATCTCTCACCCAACATAGCATTCACCCCTTCCTTTTCTGTTACCTGCTTAAAACAGTCAGCTAAGGTGGGATCTTCATTCTGGAGCTGAGCTAGATTATTTGGGATGACAATGTCTGTGTCACTTAATTCAGGTTCATCCGCCTCTACCTCAGCTTGCTCTGCATTCTCCATCAAATTTTCCACACACTCCCTACGTAGCTTTAGCCTATCCTCCTCTGTAGATTTTGGCTCTGTGACAATATCCTCAGAATAAAAAGGCATTGATTTCAGTCCCTCATCAGTGTCTTGGGATGGTGGGTTTTGTACTTGCTGCTTAGACTGAGCTCTTGTCACAGCTCTACACCATGCAGTCTCCTGCACCAAATCAACCAATACTGGTAGATCTGTGCCTAGCAAAATGGGGTATGGCAAACTCTGAGCTATTCCAACCTTCATGAGATAAGGCTGATTATGCACCTCAATGTAAACCTCAGCTGTTGGCAAGTTATTACTATCCCCATGAACGCAACAAACAGTCACAGTTTCCTCTTGTGTCCAGCTATCTCTGGGTACATATTTGGCCTCTACCAATGAGTGGGCACAACCTGTGTCAACCAAGGCTGGAAGTGGTTTTCCATTCAACAAGACAGTGACAATGGGCTCGAAGTCCTGCTTAGGGGTTGTATGCTGTACTAGCTGTGGGACATAACAGAGACTAGCTGTCTTAGGCTTTTTTAAGGGGCAATGCGGCCTAGTATGCCCTAGCTCACCACAATTATAACACACAACTTCATTCTTGTCTGTTGTTTGAGGTAGGGGAACAGGTGTTGGGGGTTTAACGTATGTGGATTTTATAATCTTAGATTTGCTTTGAGAGTTTGAAAACCCCCCCAATCCCTCAGACTTACCCTTAGTGGCCGGCAGGCTGCCAGAATAGTTAAAGTTTCCTGGACCCCTCCTTGCTGCGATATAGACTTCCACCAGGTTAGCAGCCTCCAGAGCAGTGGTTGGATTCCGTTCCTTGACCCAAGTTCTCACCTCTGGATGTAAGACCCGCAGGTACTGTTCAAGCACAATAGCCTCCATAATGTTGTCCTTGCTGCATTTGTTGAGCTGGACCCACTTGCAGAACAAATCCTTTAGGCGAGTATAGAGTTCTTGTGGTGACTCATTCATAGGGGTATTTAGGGAACGAAACCTCAGGCGATAGGTCTCAGTACTGATCTCATACTTTTTCAGTATGGCTTGCTTCAGCTGGTCATAATCCTGTGTCTGAGAAGGGTCCATGGCCACAAAAGCACTCCTGGCCTTGCCTGTAAGCAGGGGTATAAGACGTATAGCCCAGTCTCCTCTTGGCCACTGGTAAACTTCAGCCAGTCTTTCAAAAGTGGTCAAAAAGTGCTCTATGTCATCTGTGTCCTCGAGCCTAGCCAATCTTAGCTCCTGGGCTTTCACCCTGGTTGACGTTCCATCACTATCTGTACCTGAAACTCTGCTACGCTCCATATCCAGCTGCATCTGATTAACTTGATGGCTGAGGACTTTGTAGTGTTGCTCTCGTCTAGTGGTTTCCCGCTCCTGCCGTTCGTCTCGTTCTCGCTGATACCGCATGAAGGACTCAAACATTTGTGCAAGAGCCGTAATTGCAGCATCCCCTCCAGTTGACGAAACCTCAGCAGGTTGCACTCTGGCCTCCGGGGCACCTCCTATGGCACCCTGGGCCACATCCTGAGCTGTGCCTTCCTCAGGCTGACTCCTTAGTTTGGGAGGCATATTAGGAGGAAGGGAATCTCCCCATACGTCACTTGACCGGTACTGATCCCACTTCTGACACCACTTGTTAGGGTGTACCGGCGGTGAAGGTGTAAAGTCAATGACAATAGAAGAGTATATCCAATTCAGGTGTTTATTTTCGTGCAAAAATCGTGGTTCCCAAGCAAATTGAAAAACATAAACTGACAAAACTAAGCAAACCAATAAAGAAATAAAAATAAAAATATATATATTTATGTATACGTATACAGTACGTGTGTATTTTGACTATGCCCGTATCTAGGCCCAGAAACACAGTACTTCCATATGCAACAAAAAAAACCTGCACAAAATGGCTACCAGAGGCCTTTTATAGAGTTAGGCTCCTCCCACTTCTGGAACATACCATGTGGTATTTTATAAAACAGCATATAACTACACAAATACACAAAATAAACAGTATTAACATGTAGCAAATGCGCCAAACTATTGCTCAGAAAGTAAATTGCAACATTGCAAACAGAAAACCATGGGAAATCCTAGTTTTCCAAATTCCCCCCTGTGATGTCACTAAAAATGGTAGTGCCCTTCCTACTGGGCAAATGTAAGCCTTTAAAAATGGCAGCTTTAGCTGCACATGGGTTTGGCCATTGAAAAGTCACAAACAATGTAAGTACAACAGCGTTCTAAATGTATAGGTGCAGTTGTTACATGGGGAAATAAACTGTTGTTTGTAAGTTTGGTGGGTTTTCTTTGTGGTTTGCAACTTATAACAAAACATTGAAACAAGGCAAAGGGCTACAAGGCATATGACTCTACATTAACAAAAGTAAACACAGTTAACAATCTATCATATCTGATGTTATTTTGCCGGCATCTAGATTGTGTGTGTATAATGATGGAAATTGTCCATGTGAGTGCATGCATTTCAGCAGTCCTTTTAAAATATAAGTCATAGGTCACAGTTAATCTGTGACAGGTAGGTTTCTGCAAAAACACCACATTTTGAGCAAAAAAGCAGAGATAATTCCATTTTTGTGACGGACTTTTCATAGAGATCCCATTCAGAGCGATCTTTAAAACAGACACGGACATGCAGCAGCTTGCCATAGGGCAGTGTTCTTCACTCCCAGCCCTGGAGAGCCGGTGTCCTGCAGAGTTTAGCTCCAACCTTAATCAAACACACCTGAGCAAGCTAATCAATGTCTTCATGATCACTAAGATCACAGGTGTGTTTGATTAAGGTTGGAGCTAAACTCTGCAGGACACCGGCTCTCCAGGATTGGGAGTGAAGAACACTGCCATAGGGCAATACTTCCGGTTTTAAAAAGTTGCGGAAGGGCGCCACCTAGTGGAAAATAGCGGTATTGCGGGAAGACGGAAATACTCGTCATTGGCGGGGAAGCGTTTTCTCTTAATTGACGAGATATCTCGTCAATGGCGGAGAAAGAGTTAAAGGCGGAGTGCACAATGTTTGAAAGCCAATGTTAATATTTGAAATCACCTAAACAAACACGCCCCTACCCCAATAGAATCTGGACCTTCTTTTAAAAGACCCGCCCCACACATATGCAACCCGGCAAGGATGTCGGTTAGTAGCTCCTTACTGCTGATTGGCTATAAGTGTGTTTTGGTAGTCGGTCCGTCTCCTTTTCCAAAGCGTTTTTCAAACATTGTGCACTCCGCCTTTAAGAATGACTTAATTAAACAAATGACACTTAATAACAGTTGTCATAAATGTGTATAAAATCTCCTTCATGTTCATGACACGTGTCGTGTAATGATTATGAAGGTGTCATTTCAGTCTTATGAACACCCCTTCAAATAAAGTTTTACATATTTTATTTTATTTTATTTTATTTTATTTTATTTTATTTTATTTTATTTTATTTTATTTTATTTTATTTTATTTTATTTTATTTTAAATAGGTAAAAATACTTAATTCCATCTATATGTAAAACTGTAAAGCATTAGAGTTTTTTTGGTCATGTTAGACAGCAAGAATTACAACACTTTACCAACTGATTTTTGTTCATTGGAAATCAAATGTGACCCTGCCTAATTTAAGTGATTTTTTTTACATAAATAATTTTACATAATGAAAATATAATCTTGATATCATTTATATTCACTGAGTAAGGTCATGTCAAAGATTGAAATGAAAGTAAAATCAATGATGTTTCTAATCTCATAATTACTGTAGATTATGAAACTTTAGCCTGGATATTACAGACAGGGTCACAAATAATCTAAATGATATCTGAATTATTCAGAGCAAAATCAATGTTATTTATTTGGTATGGCATATGATTTATTTATCTGCTGGTTACCTCACTGTTTATTAGTAAATTAATCCAACTTTTAATCATTTTTCCAGGCTTATAGTAAGAAGTCTGGAGCTGTCCGCTTATATCTATGTCTGGAGTAACTTCCATTTATTGGAGCTTCCCTGGGATTCAGCTTGGACGTGGTGGCTTGCGTTTTTTGGTGTGGACATGGGATACTACTGGTTTCATCGGTTCGCCCATGGTATGTGTAAATTCTGCCAAACGCTCTGTTATTGTATCCGTTCGATTGTTTTAAAGTAGCCCACTCAATGTTAAAACACAGCGTTGTAACATTTCCAACTAAATGGGTTGTGCAGCTTTCGTCTTGTGGATTTTAAAATGTGCAGGAATCACGTATCCGGCTGCTTATTTCCATTAAATTGACTTATATGATTCTGTCAATGATCCAGATGTGGAAAAAACGCTTTCTTATCATGCAGCATGCAACTAAAATATCAATCTGTCATGATGTAGGAAATTGCAAAAGACGCATATGTTTGTGTAGCATGTGAGTTCAGGCAGAGAGTTGTAAGACATGCGTCCAAACAGATGATAACACTGTCCCAGCTGTAATTTTGAGTGCTGTTTTTCTTTCTTTAATCGCGTCGCAGAGCGCCATGCGGCCAGTAAACATACTTTCTTACCATAGATTGTAAATCTACTTCTCAACGGTTCTCTCCATTCATATGTTGTATTTTATGCTTGTTGGAAGCAGATCTCCAGGAAACTGGAGAATAAGAAAGCATAACTTTTTCAAACTTTATTCTTGCTGTTTTGATTTACCAAAACGCTACGTTATAGTCCTTGGTTAAATCAGACACATATATTGTATAACATTTAAGATAACATGTTGTCTGAATTGCTCATTGCACAATACCGTGCCCCCTGTACCTTTCTGTTATACAAGTAAATAAGCACACTGTGTCATAGGTCAGGGTGTGGACTTTCAGTTTCTGTGGAGTAAAACCGTACCGGGTAAAATCAGGGTACTGGCCATTGCTGCTGAAATATGCTTACCATATGCTACACCAATTCCATCCATTTGAGATTTAATGTTGATACGATGGCGGGCCGTTTTTTAAATTACGTCTCTCCGGGCTTCACTTGGACCCCTAAAAAAGTGATGAGGTGCTTGTGGCTGTCATGTTATGTTTTCCATTGTCCAGAGATCTTGCTCTGAACATCTGAAATGTCATTTATGTCAGAAGTATCCTGTGTCCAATTTGTTCTTTTTGAACTCAGAGGAAATTATTTGTCTAGTTTTCTGTTCCATCTTCATGCAGGATTCTTTTTTTTGCTAACACAGGCTATATAATTCATCTCTAAAGGCAAAAAAGGTCCTTATTTTCCCTAAAGAGTGAAAAACAATATACTAGCTGCTATATTTTTGAAGCGAAAAAATCAGGAATGCCAACAAAGTATACATCTATAGCAGTGGTGTAGTCTAGATTTTTGTAGTGAGTATACTGTGATTTTTCCCTCTCACCCTTATGCTCACTCGTCCCAGCGTGACACCCCATAAGCACCACCACACCTACAGATGCATACAGTATGGATCTTCACGTAATCGAGAGCATTCTGAAAGTGTACTCATAAACACATAAACTGAATGTGTTATCAACATGTCAGTTTATTATAAGAAAAAAAGACTTTAACAGTCAATGGGTTTACAGCTGGGGAAACTGGATGGATTTTTAGACTGGTTTAGTGTTAATCAACATCTAACTCAGGGCCAAAAGTTACTCAACTGTTAATTAAAATTAAATAAACTGTTTACAATCTTCAATCCGTGGCTAACACATGCATTGAAGGAGAAAAAATATCCACTCTTTCAATAGCTATTATCTGACAACTATTGATAACATTACCATGTGTAATTTAATGGTGTAAATGTTTTTAATTAATACACATTTAAGATGACCATGAATTAACTCTAATTTGCATACTCATTGAAATGAAAGCTTATTTTATGCATATAATACAAGCAGTGTCTAAAAATGAAAATAGGCTTTTACTTAATTATTATTACAAGACCATCATGTAGCCTAATATTAGACACCCAAACCAAAGTGAAGAAAATGATCTTTAATTTGCAAGTCTGAACTGAACATCAACGCAGACTTGATTTTCCTCACAAAAGTTTAAGATCATATACATCTTGAACGTGGATATATAATTAACACAGAGAAGGAAAGTTTAACACTATGCACAAGCAAACATGCTGAAAGCTAAAACCATCAGGATATAATTACGGGCTTATTTTATTGCATTTGGAGCCTTACCTCCAGATAAAGTAATAAACTGGACTGATGTTTTACATGTTGTTTACTCACATGTGCGTTGTTAACTCTCCGGATTTTATATTGCAGCACTCGTTCACTTCACATGGTTTGTTTACACTGTCGCGTGAGCAGCTACACTGCAGGTTCGACTTCATTTGGCGCTAAGCAGACCCTTTGGTGATGTCAAAGTACCGCGAGAGCGATTCAAAGCAGATTTCTCCATGTGATAAATGTAATCGCTCTCGCGGTACTTTGCTATCACTCGCCTGTGGGTTCTTCTGGTGCCACACCAGTCTGCTCCCCAGTCACTTTCGCGCCGCAATGGTAATTTTATTTCATACGCGAATCGGATCGCGCAGTTCGGCAGGAATTCAAACACACCAAATATAAAGCCTTATATATATATATATATATATATATATATATATATATATATATATATATATATATATATATATATATATATATATATATATATATATATATATATATATATGCAGTTCAACCCGCTAAAATAGCAAGTGTAGCATGCTACTGGTCAGTGCTTTACATCTGAATTATGACTAAAAGTTTGAATGCTGTTACGCATCCTCAAGCTATTTTTAGTGGGTATACGGAAATCCTTGACAATTTCTAGTGGGTATACGGCGTATACCTGCGTATCACGTAGACTACACCACTGATCTATAGGTCATTTTTGCTGATCTATACTAGTTTAGAAAACCTATGTGTTGTCACGTCATACATAATATTTAGGTAAAAATTTAGGTTAACAAGAGTTAAATCGCATGTCAAAACTGTTACATTTGTCATTGGTGGGTTAAAGTAAAACACTACAGTTTTTCAATACTTTACTATGTTTTTACCTCAACTTAAGACTAATTAATACATACCTATCTTTTTTCAATGCATGCACTTAATCCTTGTCCAAACAGAGATGAATGTAGAAGCCACCAAACACTTCCATGTTTGTACCATGTGGAGTTTTTTTGTGATTGTTGCGGGCAAAAATCCTCGATTTTGCGGCACGTTTTCTAAAAAAATGCGATGGAATATGCGGGATATTTATGCAATTTATGCGATGGAATTGCGGGAATTTGCAAAAACTGCGGAAATTGCAAAAACTGCGGAAACTTGCAAAAGCTGCAATGATTTTCACGTCACATAATCACGTCACTTCATAACGTTCCCATGGCAACAGAGGACACGGCTGCTCTTGTGTGAAGTAAATGCAACATTTTTCAACTTTCTGCTAATATATATGTGACTATTTGCTACGAAAATGCAGGGATTATGAAATCATGCAAGCCCCGCATATTTTGTGCGTGGAAATCTGTAATTAATGCGCCGAAAGTGCGTCGTATTTGGAAAAAATGCGGCCCCGCATAAATATGCGGACTTTGGCTGATTATGCAATAAATCTGTCAGGAAATGTCAATAAAGTTCAGGAATCAGAGTCTCAAATGCGGGATCAAAAAGTTTATTAAATGAAAATAACACTGATACTGTAGGGATACGCTTGAAGACGAAGCACCCGACTGATTTCAGATAGACAGAAAATATAAATCCACACTAGTCCACAATCCACAGGGGAAAGAGTCTCTCACACTGCACCGCCGAAGAAGTCCAATAGTGACGAGGAGGTCCACCCACTTCCGATGACGTCACACATTAGGAAGCCGAAGACAGCTGGTATACGCTTGAAGACGAAGCAACCAACTGCGCGAAAACTCAGGAAACTAGACAGTAATCCACTGACAAAACACACAGGATCGAGAATCCTGGACAGAGACAAGAGTCCGGATGTCGGCGATTGAACCTGGGGCGAGAGCAGAGATGGTGAGATAAATTACAGCGGACGGCTCTACCTGGACAGGGAGCGAGACAGTAACCAACCGAGAACAATGAGCGCGTGACAAAGGACAAAACGCAAGACTATAAAAAGACCAAAAGGAATAGGACACGTCTGGGAAACAATCAGAGAAACGAATGGGAGGAGCAAGTGCACACGTGAGGAACCAACACCAAAGGTAAACAAACAGACACACATACACTGCCGATCACCCAGGTGCCATGACAGTACCCCCCCCCCCAGGGCCGGCACCGGACGGACCTGGAGGAGGCTCACCTCGTCGCCGACGGAAATCCTCGATCAGACCAGGATCCAGCACATCCCGAGCCGGAACCCAACACCTCTCCTCCGGACCGTAGCCCTCCCAGTCCACTAAATACTGAAAACCTCTGCCCCTGCGACGAACATCTAGTAATCTCCTAACCGTATAGGCAGGAGCACCATCCACTAGACGGGGGGCGGGAGGGTTGGGGGCAGAGACAGGGGAAAAATTACTGGCAAAAATCACAGGTTTAACCTTGGATACATGAAAAACAGGGTGAACCCGACCAAGAGTAAGTGGTAACTTGAGCTTCACTGCTACCGGACTAATGACCTTAACAATACTGTATGGCCCAATGAAACGCGGAGCCAGCTTTCGAGAAGGCTCACGGAGAGGCAAATCTTTGGTAGAAAGCCATACCTTTTGTCCACACACATAACGAGGTGGAGGTCGTCGGTGGCGGTCAGCCGCAACTTTGGTCCGTCTGGAGGATTGTAATAAAAGGTCTTTAGCTCTTTTCCACGTGCGTTTGCACCTGCGGACAAAAGCTAATGCAGACGGAACCGCTGCATCGGGTTCCTGTGATGGGAAAAGGGGAGGTTGATAACCGATAGATAGTTCAAACGGTGACATACTAGTAGAAGCGACAGGAAGAGAATTATGTGAGTACTCAACCCACGGGAGCTGTTGGCACCAAGAATTCGGATATTGTGACGACAGACAGCGAAGCGTTTGACCGAGATCCTGATTAGCCCGTTCACATTGCCCATTGGTCTGTGGATGATAACCAGAAGACAAGCTGGCAGTAGCGCCGATCTGTCTACAAAACTCCTGCCAAAACCGGGAAATAAACTGAGGACCCCTATCTGAAACCACATCAGTCGGAAGACCATGTAAACGAAAAACGTGGTTGATCAGAACCTGAGCCATCTCCTTGGCAGAAGGAAGTTTAGGTAAGGGAATAAAATGAACCGCTTTGGAGAAACGATCCACCACAGTCAAAACGACAGTGTTACCATCAGATGCCGGTAAGCCGGTGACAAAATCAAGGGCTATATGTGACCAGGGGCGGGAAGGGATGGGCAAAGAATTGAGCAGACCAGCGGGAGACTGATTAGATGCTTTGCTACGAGCACACGTAGAACAGGCTAATACAAACTGTCTGATGTCTGTAGCCATAGAAGGCCACCAAAAACGTTGGCGGACGGCAGCCAACGTTCTCCGAATACCTGGATGGCCGACAAATCTGGATTCATGGCCCCACCGGATGACATCGGAACGTAAATACTCAGGAACCCACAGACACCCCGCTGGACACCCATCCGGCCTTTCCTCCTCTCGTCCGGCCTCTCTCACCCGCTGCTCGATACCTCAAATGAGGGCACCGACCACCCTGCCCTTAGGAAGAATGGTTTCGGTCCGCTCAGACTCGGAATGACCGAACAGACGGGAGAGAGCATCAGGTTTAGTATTCTTGGAGCCAGGCCGGTACGAGAGGGTGAAATTAAAACGGTCAAAGAAAAGTGCCCAACGAGCCTGCCTAGATGTTAACCTTCTGGCCGAACGGATATATTCTAAGTTCTTATGATCCGTCCAGACCAGAAAGGGCTCCGAGGTTCCCTCCAACCAGTGACGCCACTCACCCAGCGCGAGTCTAACCGCCAGCAGCTCCCTATTACCTATGTCATAATTTCGTTCCGCTGGGTTTAACCGGTGAGAGAAAAAAGCACACGGATGTACTTTCCCGTCAATGGACGACCGCTGTGATAAAACGGCACCTACCCCGACATCAGAAGCATCTACCTCCACTATAAATTGTTTACCCGGGTCAGGAATAGAGAGGACCGGAGCAGAAATGAAACAGGACTTTAATTCATCAAAGGACTCCTGAGCCTCCTTATTCCAGCGGAAACACACTTTAGAGGAGGTGAGAGCAGTGAGAGGTTTAGCGATCTGACCAAAGTTTCTGATGAAACGCCGGTAAAAATTGGCGAACCCCAGAAAACGCTGAAGCTCTTTACGAGTGTCGGGCACTGGCCATTCGGTGACCGCTTTAACTTTAGCGGGATCGGGGCGAATCTCTCCCTCAGCAATAACGAAACCCAGAAACGAGACTGACACCCTGTGGAACTCGCACTTCTCCGCCTTAACAAAAAGTTGGTTCTCTAAAAGCCGTTGTAAAACCTGGCGAACATGCTGAGTGTGTATCTGCATGGAGGGAGAAAAGATGAGAATGTCATCAAGATACACAAAGACAAAATTATTAATCATGTCTCCCAGCACTTCATTTACCATAGTTTGGAAAACAGCCGGTGCGTTACAAAGACCAAATGGTAAAACGCAGTATTCCCAGTGTCCTGATGGTGTATTGAAAGCTGTCTTCCACTCATCGCCCTCCTTAATACGTACCAAATGATAAGCATTACGCAAATCTAATTTGGTAAACACGCGTGCTCCCTGAAGTAATTCAAAAGCTGATGACATTAAAGGCAAGGGGTACTTGTTCTTAACAGTAATGTCATTAAGCCCTCTATAATCAATGCACGGGCGAAGAGAACCGTCTTTCTTTTTAACAAAGAAAAATCCAGCACCGGCTGGAGACGAGGAGCGGCGAATGAGACCGGCATTAAGCGCTTCATTAATGTACTTATCCATAGCCTCTCTTTCAGGTTTAGAAAGGGAAAAAACACGACCCTTAGGCGGAAAAGTACCTGGGAGGAGATCGATAGAACAATCGTACGACCGGTGAGGAGGTAAAGAGGTGGCCCGAGCCTTGCTGAACACCTGGTGCAGATCTGAATACTCCGCCGGGACCCCCGAGAGATCGGCAGCAGGAATCTGAAAAGTAGAACAAACAGAAGCAGAAGGAGCAGGACCCAGACACGAAACATGACACGAAGACTTCCAAGACAAGACAATATTGTTCTGCCAATCAACGTGAGGATTATGTTTAGTTAACCAGTCATGCCCCAAAATAATGGGAGAATTACATGACTGTAATAGATAGAATTCAATGTCCTCACGATGATTGCCAGAAACATACAGACCTACAGGGGGAGTGCGATGGGTGATTACTGCCATATGCTGACCCTTTAACGTCCAGGCAGAGAGAGAAGAGGTTAAAGGGATAGCAGGAATACCCCAAGATTCAGCCAACCTGGCATCCAAGAAACTTGCCTCCGCACCAGAATCCAGCAATGCCTGTGAATTAAAATCAGAGTGGTTATATTTCAAAATTACAGGCAATAAGGTGCGGTTTACGGGAGAATCAAAGGATGAAACGCCCACCGATACTCCCGGGTTTATCGGCGGGCACCCCCTTTTACTGGACACGCAGCGACTAAATGCCCCGCCTTACCGCAGTAGAGGCACAATCCATTATTCAAGCGACGTTGTCGTTCGCTGCCGGTAAGGCGGAGCCTACCCAATTGCATGGGTTCCTCAAGCTCAGACGGTGAAACAGGTGTAACAGGTGAAACCGAAGACTCAGATGCCACAGTAAAGCGACGAAATGACTGGCGAAGGTCTCGTTGACGCTGACGAGTCTCTATGCGTAATGCCATGTCAATCGCAGCCTCCAATGATGTAGGTGGGTCCCGTGCAGCGACTTCATCCTGGATGTGCGGGTTGAGACCCTCAAGGAACTGAGCCTGGAGAGCAGCATCATTCCATCCACAAGTGACAGCCAAGGTCTTAAAGGTGATAGCGTAGTCAGTGACGGAAGAATCTCGTTGTAATAATCGCACTAATTCAGCTGCTGCCATGTCACCTTGTAGAGATCGATCGAAAAGTCTCAGCATTTCGTCCTTGAGGGCCTCGAACGAAGCCGTGCACGGGGCCTGGACCTCCCAAACAGCCATTCCCCAGTCTCTCGCCCTCCCCGTGAGCAGCGTGAGAACAAACGCCACTCTGGAAACAGACGCTGCAAACCTCCGGGGCTGGAGAGCGAAGACCAGGGAGCACTGCTGAAGGAAGGCCCGGCAGGTGTTAGGGTCGCCGTCATACATAGGCGGTGTGGCCGCGTGTGGCTCGCGATCTGTGCTGGATGGTGTAACAGCGGGAACGGGAAGATGAGATTCTCCGACCGGTGGGCTGATCTGATCTAAACGGTTGGTTAGCTCCGTGAGCCGATCGGAGAGAAGGCGGAAATCTCTGGAGGCTGCATTCAGGAGAGAGGAATGCCGATCGATGACTGCCCCCTGCTGGTTAAGTGCGGTCTGTACAGGGTCCAAAGCCTCCGCGCCCGCAGACTCCATATCTGACGCGCTCATTTGTCAGGAAATGTCAATAAAGTTCAGGAATCAGAGTCTCAAATGCGGGATCAAAAAGTTTATTAAATGAAAATAACACTGATACTGTAGGGATACGCTTGAAGACGAAGCACCCGACTGATTTCAGATAGACAGAAAATATAAATCCACACTAGTCCACAATCCACAGGGGAAAGAGTCTCTCACACTGCACCGCCGAAGAAGTCCAATAGTGACGAGGAGGTCCACCCACTTCCGATGACGTCACACATTAGGAAGCCGAAGACAGCTGGTATACGCTTGAAGACGAAGCAACCAACTGCGCGAAAACTCAGGAAACTAGACAGTAATCCACTGACAAAACACACAGGATCGAGAATCCTGGACAGAGACAAGAGTCCGGATGTCGGCGATTGAACCTGGGGCGAGAGCAGAGATGGTGAGATAAATTACAGCGGACGGCTCTACCTGGACAGGGAGCGAGACAGTAACCAACCGAGAACAATGAGCGCGTGACAAAGGACAAAACGCAAGACTATAAAAAGACCAAAAGGAATAGGACACGTCTGGGAAACAATCAGAGAAACGAATGGGAGGAGCAAGTGCACACGTGAGGAACCAACACCAAAGGTAAACAAACAGACACACATACACTGCCGATCACCCAGGTGCCATGACAAAATCGTGCGATCGCACAATCGCGTTTTTCTGGAGGGACTGATGAGTAGTTACACGAGTAAGTATGGTGGCACAAAATAAAATGTGCGATTTTTAAGCGGATAAAAATGAGAACTATGGCGAAAGGGCACTTAGTTTGCAGCACTTCAACCTCGGTGCAGTAATATTGACGGAAGTTTGAGCGAAAGGGGGAGAAGTCAGGAGTGATGATGTTACTGCGCACTGAGATGGAAGTGCTGCAAACTAAGTGTAATCTTTGTACAGCGCGTTGTGAATGTGTTAGCATTAAGCCTGGCCCCATTCATTCTTTAAGATCCAAACAGAGATGAATATAAAAGCCACCAAACACTTCCATGTTTTCCCTTTTTAAAGACTGTTACCTGAGTAGTTACACAAGTAATATGGCGATTTATTAAGTGGATAAAAAGTTTAAGCGAGAGGGGGAGGAGTCAGGAGTGATGATGTTACTGCGCGCCATGGTCGGCTTCTAAATTGATCCCTGTTTGGAGCCATAGGAATGAACGGGGCAAGGCTAAATGCTAACACATTCACAAAGCGCTAAACAAAGATTAAGTGCACGCATTGAAAAAAGAAATTGAGGTAGGAACATAGTAAAATATTGAAAAACGGTGGTGTTTTCCTTTAAAAAAGGAATGAACGGGGCAAGGCTAAATGCTAACACATTCACAAAGCGCTAAACAAAGATTAAGTGCACGCATTAAAAAAAGAAATTGAGGTAAGAACTAGTGCTGGGCGATAATTCGATAACGATAATTTTACCGATATAAACTTTTTCGATAAAACGATAAGGGCCGTTCGATAAGTGATCGATAATGTTTACGCACTGTGCGTAATGTTGCGCGAGCACTTCCGGATGCGGCACGCGCTCTTGGTTTACAATCACAGTGACAGTTAGACTTGAAGGAGTGGAAGATGAGGCAAGTTATTCATTTATTAGTAACAGAGACCTATGATTTTCGCGATGCGGATAACGCGGACGGAATCACGGAATCCAAATGCGCAGAAACATTTTCTTGTGTGTAATGTTGGACGCGCAAACAGGGTTCGTCAAACACAGCAGACACAATAGGTGCAGTTTACTGTTCTTTCATTCAGCGTCCGCCTTGCGCACGCACACGTCCGCACAGCTTTAAAAGTATATTTACAGGACATTCACAAATTCAGGAAACTGAGGAAAAACAGCAGATCCACCACTGCAGTGAATATAGTGTTTGGGTATGTGCGCTCCCACAGCAAAGTGACACCCTTGACATCCATTTATCAGCGTGTATAGCTCGTATATGTATAACACACGCGTGATCACTGAACTAAGTTTTCTTTCTTGTTTAAGTGAACATAAACAGCTGTTACTCAGTATATTGAAACTTAAAGCAGTCTGTCTTGGGTTTAAAATGACAGTGGTCTGCTGCTTTTGTGTCAGAAATGTGTTGATTTCATAACAAATAGATTTACATTTAATACAGATGCATTAAAACAAGATTTTAGTATTTGTATTTGTCATGTTCTGAATAAAAAGTAGTTTAAAACCATTATTAACTGTCTGGTTTTTACAATTTTCATTCAGGAGCAAAAATCTGCCTTTAAATTTGACAGGAGTAAAGATTTGTTATTTATCATGATAATTATCGATATCGACTGATATGGAAAACATTTTCTCGATAATTTTTTGGGTCATATCGCCCAGCCCTAGTAAGAACATAGTAAAATATTGAAAAACGGTGGTGTTTTCCTTTAAAAAAATAGATTTTCCCTTTTTATTGGCCATGAAACTAAAATGTGAAGAATAAATGTGAATTTATTTACAAAGTGTGACAGATATTATACTTTAATATTATGGATGGTTTAATGACCTAAATCAATGCACCAGCACCAGCATTGATCTAATGATTTATTATCTAAATACAATTTTCATTAATTCAAAGCAGAAAAGCTTTGTAGTTCTATTCTTTTGGGGCTTATAACCAATAAATCTTTATTTTAAAATGAAAAAATATTTTCAGGGCATAACAACTGAAATAAAACCACCATAAATATACTGACCCTAATTAGTGCCATTGTAAAATGTTTTGATCATTTTTATGAATTTCGTTTTTTCTTCTTTAAAAAAGAAAAACTCTTGACCTTACACTCTCAGAAAAAAAGTACAAAATTTGTACCTTTTTGTAACTAGGACGGTACCTTTTAAAAAGGTCCTTATAGTAAAGATATACCTTAGAGCAGGCCTGTGCACAATTCAGAATTTCAGAATTGACCTCGATTCAATTCATGAATTGGAATTTGAATTGAATTGACTCCGCCCTACAGGAAGTTGAATTGGAATTGGAATTGGAATGAGAGGAAGTGGAATTAAATTCATGGCAATTCAAAGCAATTCCACAGTCACACAACAGAAAGAATCTCACATAAATGCAGTGTTAGGAAAGTTACTTTAAAAAACTGTTTGGCAACCATTTTAAATTCTTGGTTAAAGTAAAGAATTCTGGGAAATGAAGTCCATCGTGTTCCACAAAATTACAATTACAAAAAAAATCAAACTTAATTATTTGTTATGTGACTAGAATTTTTTAACATTAATTTCTAGAGGAAAACATTTCCTGGTAATGTATTCTGTACAAGTAGTTCAAACTAATATAATTTATAGAATATGTAATGCAATCATATCTGACATATACTGAAAGCTTAATTTTTAACACTTCACTTACTGTATAATATGTATATGAATTTCTTTGAATTTCTATTGAATTGCAATTCTGCTTCCTTTAATTCAAATTCGAATTGTAATTCTAGATCCTGTTTTTGACATCAATTCAAATTCAATTCAAATTCAAGAATTGAATTGGAATTTAGGAGTCATTCTCAATTCAATTCAGAATTGTGCACAAGCCTGCCTTAGAGGTACCAATATGTACCTTTTAGGTAGAAAACTGTACTTTTTGAAAAGGTACCGCCTAAGTGACAACTTTTGTACCTCCATGTACCTTTTTTCTGAGAGTGTTTGATCGTGCTACAAAAATCTGTTGACTATTGTAGTGTATGCAGCAAAGTTCTTAAACAATTTACTGCAGCTATCCTAAATGATTGAATCAAATATTAATTTTAAGTGCTGTCTGTAAAGTAAGTGTTTTCACTGTCTGATCTGATGTAGCCTAATATTGTTAAAATTTCATATCCGCATAAATCAAAGCCTGTGTTCGGCTTTGGTAGCTTTTAATGTTGCCCAGGCGTCTGCTTCTGCATGAACTATTTGCATGCATCCAGTCAGCCCTTTACTGTCATTCCCTGTCGCATTTTTTCCACATGTAGCCTTATTTTCCAGTTGCCTGTGACTCTCGATGGTGATTGGCCTTTCCATGTCTTCCTCTATAGCGATGCCACACTCCGCTACAGAGAGGCTGGCTTTCCGACCGCACGCTCGGTTTTGGCAACGTCGGCCAGACAAGCTTTATGGTTTAGCCTGGACTAGGCTAATGGCCTTCTGGATCCTTTTACGCATCAAGATTTTTTGTATCCGTTGTCAGAGAAGTGTATTAAAATAGCTGCGGTCCCTAATGTGCAATGTAGGGAGTGTAGCACTGTCTGCAAGATGTGCTTGTGCATTAGATTGAATAGAAAGCCATTTGGTTATACGGCTGATATTTCGATTTTCTTGATTTAGAACTCATTGCTGTACGGTCATGGTCAGATTTCAATGAGATTTGTTTGCTTTGTTTAATTTTACTAAGTAAACAGAATCAAAGGGAACCACACGCACTGGCGTTGTTTGTGGAGTCGGTAACAGAAAGATCAGATGTGGCCGAGTCGTTGACAGCGGTGGTAGATCTGTTTGCTTTCTCTCCCTGCAAGACAAACAGTGACTCTGGTGCCCATATGCTGCTATTTCCAAAAAGCTTCACCAAAACCTCAACTCAGCCCTCCATTTAAAAAACTCTTAAGCAAACTGGTGGACATCTGACATTGTGGTGCTGCATTAGGCCTTTATCAAGTTTTTCTTATAAAATATGATTAATATATAGTAGATTTACTATACAGTTTCAAAAGTCAAGGGATACATCTAAGATTCAAAATCTAATTTAATTTAGATTGGGATACTAAATATTAGAAATGCGGACATGACTGTAATTAGATAAATAAATAAGAAATATTTACAATAATTTTTTATTGCATTGTTTTGCACAAACGTGTGCATTTCATGCCAGCTTGAGTTTATGCTGACATGAGTTATATTTTCCCATTTTCATAAATACTTTGACTCAAAAAAAAAAAAAAAAAAAAAATTGGTACACTTCAAAAAATGACTTTCTTACTTATTATATTTGTCTTGTTTTTAGTAAAAATATCTAAAAATTCTTACATTATTTTCTTGATTAGCAAATGACCTAAGAAAATAAGTCTAGTTTTTAGACAGAAAATATAAAATTTAAGCAAATTTGTGCTTAAAACAAGCAAATATATATATGAAGAGTTTGGTTCCAAAACGCAATAAATCCATTTTGACAAATTTTGGTAAAAACGTGTTTTCTATACCAAGAAAGTGACAAGATGAAAACAACTATTTTCTGTTACAAACTTTCCCACAGCATCTTTAGGTTATAAAAACATAAAAAATTCAAATCCATAAGTTGATTTTCAAAGATTTATTATAAAAACGGATTATTTCTTCCACAAAATGCAATAAATCCATGACAAGTTTTTATTCAAAATGCTATAAATCTATTGAATCAATAGCCTATATAAATGTGCATTCATCTTTGCCATGTTATATTCATTTAGTTGACTAGTTGTACACACTAATTAAAAATATAAACATTAATGTTATTAATCAAAACACTTACTTTGTCATATTAAGATCACTGTCATAATGCGGTTACTTGACGCTTAACGTCTTTCACAGAGATCAGCTGTAAAATGTTTTTGGGCCTGCTCGATTTTCGTTGACTTTGAGTAAAATTATGTACAGTTTTTCATAAGATCCTCTGGGGTCAATGTGTTAGCATGAGAAGCTTGATGCTGTCGGGAGAACAAGCACCCGTCTCCCGAGTGCCTCTCAGGGAAATTGTTAGATGCTGATGGCTTACGTTTCTTTCCCATCACAGAAAACCATCACAGGTTTAGCGATGCAATTAAAGTATTATTTTGTTTTGTTTGTTGATCACGTAGTACAAAGTAGATGAGGAAAACCAGGACTCCGTGTACTACGCGCGTCCGCCATTGCTTGTTTACATTGCGTGAACGGTGGGCTGTAATATCAGAAATGGAGTTATTGCGTTCTGTAAAAAAGTGGGAGTGGCGTTTGTCGCATTTTGGGAAAAAAGGGAGAAAAGATGACAGAATAACACGGCGGATATTGGATTTTGCGTAAAATTAAGAATTTACTTTTAACTACTGACCTGATATAATACTGATTTTGGCAGTAACTCATTTTTTTCAAAAATGGCGTTTATTGCGTTTTGGAACCAAACTCTTCATATATATATATATATATATATATATATATATATATATATATATATATATATATATATATATATATATATATATATATATAAATCGGCCAATGGAATAAGAAACATTCTCTTGAATTAAGTTTTTATGAAAAAAAACTTGTTTAAAAAAATGTACTTATTCCATTGGCAGATTTTGTTTTGCTTGTTTAACTCTTTCAACGCCAACGTTTTTTAAAAAAGTTGCCAGCCAGCGCCAGCGTTTTTCATGATTTTCACAAAAGTGTAATGCCTTCCAGAAAATGTTCTATAATAATTCAATTTTTGTGACGGACTTTTCATAGAGATCCTATTCAGAGCGATCTTTAAAACAGACACGGACATGCAGCAGCTTGCCATAGGGCAATACTTCCTGGTTTCAAAAGTTGCGGAAGGTAGATAATAGCGGTATTGCGGAAAGACGGAAATACTCGTCATTGGCGGGGAAGCGTTTTCTCTTGATTGACGAGATATCTTGTCAATGGCGGCGAAAGAGTTAAGCACTAATTTACTTAGTTTATATTTTTGTCTCAAAACTAGACTTATCTTCCTAGGTCATTTTGCTCATCAATTTGTAGATATTTTTAAATATCTACAAATTGATAAGAAAGTCAGAAAGTAATTTTTTGCAGTGCAGTGATTGGATCAATAATGTGGTAATGCTCAGGAATAATACTCAAAAGCTAATGACGTCATTACTAAAAACTACTGATGTTGATGCATTATCTGCAGCCAATGAAAACTCAGAATAATCATACATAAATGACTTGGCTTCAACTTACTTTTTCAAACCGGAAGAACAAAATGGTCTAAAAAAGCACAAAAACAACAATTTTTTTCCCCCATACAATTTATGATAGCTGGTACTGATTTAAGAGATGTTCAACAGGAAAATATCTATTAACATTTCAAAAAAATGTGTCGCTGACAATCATGACACTTTAAGGCACGTTGGACATACCAAATACAAAAAATGTTTTATGTAAAGTTTTATGTAAATAGTAAAAGTATAATTATCAAACCATTCTGTTAGGTAACAGTTTAGTACGACAGTCCCTTTTATTAAAAGTATAGCGAAATTGGAGAAATGTAAGTTGATGTAAGCTATGATTAGCGATGCTAGCCCTGGCAGAAGTCACGAACCGCACAGACACGGTAAACATGCCGACAGCAACTTGTAAACAGAGCAAAGAGAATAACTAGGCTCCTGCATGCTCTCTCTCTCTCTCTCTCTCTCTCTCTCTCTCTCTCTCTCTCTCTCTCTGTCTCTCTCTCTCTCTCTCTCTCTCGTGCACACGTTTAACAGGCGTTCCCTCTCGGGAGGAGGTAGAGTGTTGCGCGTGAAACACAAAAAAGTTTGATTATTTTATCGATTAATGAAACAAAAAAGTGAAATACATTTATACAAAAACTTTTTTAAATATATTTTTTAAAAGTAAATTTTTGGTTTTCAGCCAAGTGCATCCCGAGTTTTCGGTTGCATCACTAATGAAAATATTTTCTCAGTGTTCCCTTTTGAAATCCACTGTACAGTATATGTATCTGTAAATACAACTTTTTCTTAGCTCTGGTGATTAGTTTGGCTTAGGATTGCATCCTGTTACTCATGAGAAGTATGGCATCGGTAGATTAATTGCATGTCCTGAAGGTCTTTGGAACAGACAAACTACTTGTACGCCCAGTGTTTGTAGGGCAACAAGCAAGTCCCCAATTCCCTCTCCTCTTACGTCACATACAAGTATTTATTGGAAAAATTTGGTTGGTTGGTCAAATGAGAATGTTGGGTTTCTAATATAAATTCAACCTGCATTTCATTACCTGGCGAGAGCCCATTTTGTATGCATACTGTAAGTGGACTGAGAGAGGTTATGGATATAGAAAGGTTATGGAAATAGGATAGAGGCTTTACCCAGTAGCAATATTTCGCACTTTCGCACGCGCATTTATGTATGGAACCTCTCAATGTCATCCGCTCCGGATGCGATGGTGGCATGCGCTTAGCATTTACACAGACAGCGGCAGTCGTCAAGACAAACGTTTCGCGTCAACACCGCTACAGGCCGTCCCAAAGGAGCCCTGGTACTGGATGTTATTGTTTTGAAAAGGAATCCTCTTGGTGGAGAGCGGCGGGGGTTAACCCCAGGCCACGGGGGCTTCATAAATCTTCCCTGCCTCTGGAAGTCCCCGACCGTGCAGGTTGGAGGGCGTACAAAAGAATCAAGCCGGTCAGGATGTGGGGCCCGAGCTCGGCACGAGCGCCCCTGGGACCCTGCAATAATATCAACAATGTCCAGCGAATCAGCCACTTGTGTCTGTAGGCGTGCGTGTTTGTAAGTGTTGGACGAGGCCAGACCGAGCCAGTCTGTGTCTTGCTGTGTCGAACATTTTACAGTTTCTGAGACCTTTCTAGCATTACAGTAACACTGAAGATCTAGAGATGTTTGTTGACTTCACACGTACCCTCCAAACTCATGAACATGATGTGCATGATGTGTGCCACCCCTTTAAAAACGTTTTCACCAGGAGTTTTAGGTTGTAAGTGAAGACATTGTGAAGTATTGTGATGACAGGTTTGGGTTTGGTTGCCTCAGCTTACTGTTTGTATTGGCATATCTTGTGAGCTGACAGCTTGTCCACTCGGCCCAGCCATTCACAGTTCAATGATAAACTGAGTGACATGGCACGCAGTCTCTCGCCACGCTGTGGCTCAATGGCTCATTGAGATCTATGCCACCGTGTGAGATTGGATCCGAGGGCGGCACTCGAATTGGGTTTCTGGGCCTCTGTGTCAAAATATTTACATGTTAGAAAAAAAGGAAAAAATATTTATTCCAATGCATGTGATGAAAATAACATTTTAACATCCATCGTTCTTGGCTTTTTTAGATTCAGTTTACTGTATTCAGTCCCTCCAGAAAAACGTGATTATGCAATCGCATGATTCAATGCATAATCAACCAAAGTTCGCATATTTATGCAGGGGCCGCATTTTTTTCGCATATGTGGGCTTACATGATTTCATAATCCCCACATTTAGGTAGCAAAAAGTCACATGAAAAATGTTGCATTTACTTCACACAAGCGCAGCCATGTCCCCTGTTGCTATGGGAACGTTATGAAGTGACGCAATTACGCAACGTGAACATCATTGAAAAGCTGCAAACCCCAACCGCAGTTTTTGTACGTTCCCACAATTTTTGCAAGTTCCCGCAATTTCATAGCATAAAATTGCATAAATATGGGAATATATATATATTCCACCGCATTTTTTAAGAAAACGTGCCGCAGAATCAAGGATTTTTGCCCAGAATAAATATAAGAAAAAAATAAAGAATATATCAGAATAAAACTTTTTTTTGGAAGGACTGTGTATTGTGCAAATTTATAGTACATTACAGCACATTAAAAATACATTAGATTGTATTTTGGTCTATATGTTTTATTGTGTCTGGGTTTTGATCTAAATAAAATAACCTGTGCTGTATTGTTAAAAATTAGTTTTAAAAATTAGTTTAAAAAAATTGTTAGTCAAAATATTTATTTTTTGGAATGTTAGAACTTATTTGCTCAATATGAGCGTAATAGTGTGAAAAAGGTGTTTCTTTTTTGTTTAAACGCAGGGTTTAAGTAAGGAATAATTGACAACGGGCCGTTGAATTATAAGAAAATAATGCACACCCAAGGTGGTAATGTGGCATGACGCGGGTGTGCATTATTTTCAAATAATTCAAAGTAAATTATTCCGGTTATATCACGGTTACCACAAAGATTACTCTGGTGCCTATTTTTAGGACATTTGACAAGTTAAGGGCTCGGTATAGTTGTGCGTAGGTCCTACGGCGTAGCCGCGATGGCGTAGGTTCCGCGTCGGTTTTCATTTACTTTTGTGTCGTCGTACGCGTCGACGTGCAAACACAGTAGGCAGTAGCAGCGCGACCGTCAAAGAAGAAGAAGCTTGACAAGTTAACCCACAAACGAAGAAGAAAAAGCAACTTGTTGTGTATGATTTGAGAGGACCAGCAATGATGGAAGTAAATAAACAGTCAGTGACGTTTGTTGAAGTTTGAGTTAAATCACTCCTCAACTTGGCTCATCTTTGTTTTGACCGTTGCAAACCGTTGCATCGTTTTTTTTTTACCTGACGGGAAGGGTTCTGGTGGACCAATCACAGCACTTGTGGTCTGCGTAGAACTAAAGCGCTGTTCAAAATTTTTAGAGGTGCACGTCAGGCTACGCAGAGCTACGCACAGGCTACGGATAACCTAACGCATAGAGCTTACGCACTACTATAAATCGGGCTTTAGGTGTGCGGTTATCGAAAAAGAATGCATACTCGTGAAACATTTCTCAACCAATCAGAATGAAGAATTTAACAGACCAATGGTATAAAGCTATTTAATGCTTAACATTTTTGGATTCCTGATGCTCAACATACACAAAGTGTCAAAAAAGCAGTTGAACATATGGTGGAGTATTTCAGTGCCGAATGCACTTCGCGAGGGTTCGTACAAGTTTCGGAAGGTTGTTTCGTTAAAATAAGTGCCTGCTGCACATGCGCCTAAAGGGTTTATGTTTTAAGTGATGCTTGTGTTTGCCAGATACTCACTTCAGAGTTTACTGTAAAGGGAGTGTCTTGCGAGCATTTTGTGAATGTGAGTTAGCCTGACGTTGTCATACTCAATTCTAGTCAGAATTTGCATCTGATACCGCTCCATTGAGCTATAATTATGAGGCGTGTCTCAACCGAAAAATGCCTCTGCACTCAATTGGATAGACCTACAACCAATCAGAGCATAGGAGTGTGTGACGTATGTTGAAATTACGTCTTTTGCAGCCTGACCGAACTGCTAGTTATTTTGCTACAATGACACTAACATCATTGTGATTATACTGAGTCTTAGAGAACGTACATCAACACCTACTATGTTTACAACATTTTGTTTATATCACAACATTAAGTATTTACTAAGTCATACAGTAAGACTATCTCTTACCATTTGTATGTTAGGTGAACTTCATCCACGACAATACCCATTACGTTGGGTTGAAAATATTGGAGCCTAGCATGTCCATCCACTTATTCAGCAGCCACGATTCCGGGCTTCCGAAAAGAAGCTGGCAACGACCGCTAATTATATCCATCTCGTCATGCACGGCGAGTTGCATCGCCATGATACCAATTTCAGTTGCGACCAACTTTTGCCGAATCTCGTAGGAAGGACGGCAAAAACATCAACAAATGCCTTGATTGCGTTTCTCTGTTCCTCTTTTAAAATCAATGCTCTGTCGATATCTTTTAGAACAGACTCAATGTCAGAATCCACACATCTGAATTCTACAGCTGCAGCCATTTCGTTGTAAATAGATTCAACACACGCGCTCTTTGGTGACGTGGTTCATTACGTTACTGTTGATCATCTGTCCATCATCGTATAAAGCCCACCCTGACAATTTGATTGGTTCGACCAGCTTTGGGTCTAGCATAGTAGCTCCTCAACGGATCTTCCCGTTCTCAAAATGTTGTGGGTGGGGCTAAGATCGGCTGGCACCCAGGCTAAATGTGAGTGTCTCTTTTATCATAAATCCTTTTGGATGCGTGTGCAGCAGGCATTTTGACATGACGCATGATGCACATGGTTCACATGACTCAACAAACACATATTTTGTAATGACGAGCAACACGACACTCAAATACTTTTTTTTTGAATTGGCGCCTCGGAAGAGAAGTCCCCGGCCGGCACTGCTCAAGATTAAAATGAGCAAAAACACTGTGTGACCTTTAACACTTCACACTTCAGCCCTCTCACCCAGTTCATATCTATAGTTAGAGATGTAACCTACTGTATTTGTATGCGAGTCACTTCTGTTCTTGTACTTTGTGTCTAAACCAGAGTTTAAAGATAAGCACTTTGTGAAGCACATCTGACAGATGAACCTTAAGATGTGTTCATTTTATTGTAATTGCGTAAATATTAATGAAAGAGAATAACTTATGGTAATTTCATGACGTTAATTCTCACGTGAAAGAAATAATTGAGAGATATTAAATAGATCTCATCTGTGATTGTTCTTTCTTATGGGTTGAAGAGAGCTCTGGCAGGAAAGACATGAACAATTAACCACACAATGTAAAAGGAGAAAGCTGCATTATCAGACCCGCGGTTGTTGTTTACCCGAACGGGACATTTTAAAACCGTTAACCGGACGCGTTGCTTAACGTATAACGGTAATATTAGTTTACCAAAGTCAGTATAAACCTAATTAATAAATCATCCTATGTGTATGCAAGCCTACAAGCACGCGCGGTGCGTTAAATTACACGCTAGTGTTTTCCTTTTATAAAACTATTATGAAGAAATGCTTAACGTAGCCTAATGTATACGTCAATGATATGAAAAGATCAGATTTAGTATATAACGTTACCTGAGAGAATAATTTATTAATAAAAAGCATATTTAACAAAGTACCCTAAATTAAATTTTGCTGGGAGGAAAACTCTTAATGTGTAAGTTACGTTGTGTTTATATTCTCATCCGCTTGGCTTTACCTGTTACATAAATTATACGTTATTAATAAAGTGTATAACTAAATTTTATCTTTCAAATTCGTTAAACTACGTTAAGCATTTTAGAAAGTCCCATGTGAACATAATAAGAGTTTGTTTAACAGTTTTACAAACGACTTCAACGTATGAGCGTATGTTGTGTGTATGTTGTGGCCAATCGGAAAAACATTATATTTTAAATGTGAATATGTTTAAACATAAAGGCTGAAACCTAATTAGCATAAAAACAAGTTTAAAAATGGGGTTTTGTGTTGTATTAAATTGCTTTTGAGGCCAATGTAGCTGTACAGTAAATATTCAGCCTCGATTAGAAAACTATGTCCCACTGTCATAACACACAGACCTGTGGCCATGGTGCAGTGATTCGAGTACAGTACATCTACTCTGGTTATCATTTCAAAACAGTATTTACTGAAAAATATGAGTGTTTAGCATCATGTATTAAATGTGTTAAATATGTCCTTTTTTCCCTGCATTTATTCTGCTGTCTAATTTCTTTGGGAGGATAAATTAAGGAGGATGTAACAAAATACACTGCAAGAACTGGAATGAGAGACAAGTGAGGATGAAGAGGACAACAGAATATCCATCCTTTCTTCACCACCTCACAGAGTTTGAGTGAAACAACTTGTATTAGTTGAGATACTTCTCAATAAGATACAGTATGTGCTGCATATATGGGTTAGTTAGGTCTCCCTAATTAACTAACAGCTGTAACAAACAGTACTGTAAAAAACTGTGGTTCAAAATAATTATGACCATCTTTCTTTTGCTTACAGGACTCACAGGATTATTTTATAACAAGTCTGATTATCTTATACCAGAAGTTTGGTATTTTTTTGAAGCTACTGTATTGTTTCTTTTGACAATTCATTTTGATGTGCATTCAGAACTGTAAGTTGGTAAGTACATTTACTGTATTTACTGTAAGTAAGGCTAAAGAGTATATCTCCTCTAGTTCTAATTTCTAATTCTAAGTTCTAACAACGTTCCCAAAGGTCCCAATAATGTTAAGCCAACATAAAAGTGTCCAGTTTTTAAATTGTTTAGGAATGTTTCTTGATTGTGCGAATGTTAGAGGAATGTTACATTTTATTTTCAGACAATGTCATGTTTAAATGTACTCACAATGTTATAAAACACATGTTTTGTATATTTTATGAATGTTTATATGCAATATTTTAACATATCATTAAGAAATAATGTTTTACAACAGTTTGTAAATAATAGAATGTAATGTAGTGTTTTTATCATTACAAGCAAAAACATTCATAACGTTATTGGGAACTTTCAAGGAACGTTCTTAGAACTTTTCTCTGTGGTTGAGCATTGTGTTAGCATCATAAAACGCCATGGGTTCAAACAAGGGAATGCACATGCTGAAAAAAAATGTATACTTTGCATTGCACTGTATGTTATTTGAATTTTTCTGTAAATGTGAAGATAAATGTAAAGACAGACAGTCATTGTTTCATTTTAAAACAGTTCTATTTTAAGAGAACTTAACTAGACTAAATAAAAGGGTCACAAAAATTTTAATTTTGCTATTATGATGCTGATTTTGTGGTGTTATGGGTTTTCTGGTTACAGTGGTAGTGGATCATGATCACCTCTCTAGCTTCAAAAGTAGGATGCAAAATGTATAACACCAAATCATTATAGCATAACTCCATGTAACTTGACATAATTTAAAGTCGTCTAAAGGCAGACATGATTGCGTGTGAAGTCATATGCCAAAGACTCCAAATACTGCATCTACACATTCTTCCTGATGTGTATATTTTGTTGGTATATCCTGGTTGTTGCAGACCTGACAGTAAACTTGACTGTGAGCATCCTATCCATCAGGTATAGCTGTTTACTTGCATTACTTATTTAGAGAAATGACGGGTCAAAATTGATTATATGGATTATATTTTCATCACCCCTTTTTGTATGTCTTTGGGACACTTGAAATATATAGCACGTATAATGTGGAGCCATTTTATAATGCGGTCACAGACTACTCCCATTGTAACTGGAAAACCAAAGAAAATCATTGTTTAAATTATAAAATTATAATTTTTGGATTAACTAAACCTGTAATCAGTGTTATACGTATGTATGTTTATAATTTGTGTTATTTTAAATGTATTACTGCAAATGATTTGAAATGTGTATGTTTTAAATGTAATTTCACACAACTTCTTAAAGTATTTTTATTGTTTTAAATAAAGGCTTCAATATTTAAAATTGTCTCTTTGAATTAAATGTTAGCAGTATCTGTAGGTTAAAATGTAAAAAATTTATTTTATCTAAAAATTATAGCTAATTTAAATATAATAAAAATGAATGTATAAAAAAAGAATAGCAGTATAGTATACAGTAGTATACTGTAAATCTGGGTTTTTTACGGTAGCACACTGTATTACATATTTACAGTAGCATTTAAATACTGTAAAATGGAAATACAGTTTAGAACTGTAAATCTTATTTACAGTAGCCTACTGGCAACAGTGTTGCCAGTAGGTTACTGTAAAAATCCTTGAAAATGTCTAACAGTGTGAGCATTACATTCGCAAGTCATAAGCATACTGCAACAATTTACGATTAACCAAGTATAATAGTCAACTTTGTAATTGTTAATATTGTGAAATAAGACAGTCTTGATGACGTATACAGCTTAGAAATACGACATCTGGAGGCTGCAACCTTCAGATTGAGACATGGCTTCTGCCACGACGAGTTCCTCATCAGAAAGTTGTAACATGACTGCGTTTCTCCCTGTTGTCTCAAAATGTTGATCATTTAGCGTTTTAAATGTTTAGTTTTTAGTTTAGTTTTAAGGTTGGCCAGTTCCTTTCCTTTGCGACAGTGCTGCGGCGCTTTTGAGCTCTAGGGGCGCTAGAAGTGAAAAATACATGTCTAGCACCCCTTAGTGGCCAAAAAGTTTCATGGTGTCCCTTTAAGTGATTGACCAATCAGTATGCAGAATTCCAGTTATTGAATATGGTGCGTTATAGAAAATCTGTGCCTATGAAAAGATAAAGATAATTGTTATCACAAAACAACCACTTCTGTATATCTTCCTATGATCTCTTACTAAGGCCTCAGTCTGAGACCTAAGTTTTTCTCTTTCCAATTATAGTACTTGCTTTTCCTAAAACCAAATGCTGCTTATCTCTGTATTCTTGAGAAAGAGCCTCCAGGTCTGAGCAGACCATGGTCTTCAGGCATGATGGGAAAGTCTTTTCTGTGGCATTGGTTCTCATCATTAAAGTTCTTCCCATCTGAATACTGCCTGCCAAACTATGCGGCATCCAGCCGAGCCCGGCGCACGAGGACACGGATTGCAATGAGGCCTGGCTGTACATACTTCCTACTGGTGACACCTAACATCAATCTTACACCGCTCTGCCCTGGGAGGTGAAACTGTTGGCTTGCACACTCTCAGACAATGACTAGGATCACTGCGGGTGTGTTTGGTAACAAAACCTCTGAATTTATCTCTCGAAGATGATGTAGAAAACGGTTTGCAGTTTTGTAGTAATAATAGCTCTTGCAAAAGCATGCTTGAAGTTTAAGGTTTTGAATTGGTGTGTATAATTTTATGATGTTAGAATACTATATAAATAAGCCATTTGTAGAAACTGTAAACATTATGTCAGTATCAAATCATTGCTCTGTTTAAGCGTCTGACACAACAACGTTGGCTCAACCAATAGCGTGAGTTTGGGATCTGTTTTCTAACCAATGGCAAACATGAACGTCTCTTCTTGGGCCTGTTATCCTGATTAAGTGGTTTGGTTGATGGTGTTTTCTCAATGGAGAACTCCAGGCTGGTGATTCTAAGATCTCAGCAGAGAGCCATTGGCCGAGAGAGAGAGGTTCTGTTCTTACGGTCTCAGCATGACGTGTTTGTTCAGCTGGATCACAGCATTTTACCTGGAACCTCACCAGCTCTCAGATTTGATGGACCTCACACTTAAACAAGGAGTAAAATTATAAAGAGATTTGTATTTTAGGCAACAACAAGGGTTACATTTGCAAATGAGGTTGCAAGTGGCTTAGGCTTTAAAGAGCACCAATGGTCCGATTCACGATTTTACATTTCCTTTGGTGTGTAAGTGAGTATTAGTACATGATAACGATATGCAAAGGGTACAAAGCCCAAAGTAAACGATGGCGCTATATCATTTCAAACGTAAATCTCTTTTCTTGGACTACAACAATCCGTGTGTTTCCTGGGATTGGTGATGTAGACAAGACCGACATTATCATAACTCTTCCTGCTTTGGACTCAGCCTGTAAGTTAACTCCTGTTAGCATTGCATTGTGAGCGAACCTTTCAAACATGGTAAGGAGCGTCACATTTCCGGCTGACGTCAGAGGTATTCAAGCCAATCACAACGTACAGTTTAGCTGGCCAATCAGGGACACAGAGCTTTTTAAATCAGTGCGTTTCAGGAAGAGAGTGAAATCTGGAGCTTAAAAAATGTACAGTATGTGGAAAATAATGTGTTTTTTAACCATAAACAACGCAAACACATTGTATTATACCAAATACACAAAATAATGTTTTTTAGCAATAAAATAGGTGCTCTTTAAGGCACTATAGCGCACACTCTCTGAAAAAAGGTACAAGAATGTATAAAAGTTGTCACTGGGGCAGTAACTTTTCAAAAATCAAAAGTAAACAAAAAAAGCGTGTAAACTCAAAATGTTCAAGCATCCAACTACAAGCGAATCATTCATGCTTTTGAACGCACAGTAATACAGTTTTTTGCAAAATGTAAACATTAAAACTTCCAACTGTGTCTTTTTTGCTTTGTGTTTCAGAGTTAAACTTCTTGTGGGCCGCTCATCAGGTGCACCATAGCTCTGAATACTACAATCTGTCTACAGCACTACGCCAGTCTGTCACCCAGCAGTTCGCTTCATGGGTAAGAGCTCCAATATTGAGATCACCCAACACATCCCTTGAAATGTTAAACAGGAAATGAAATATTGTGTGGCCAAAGAAACATCTTCATACTGCATGATATGCCACATCATAATGCATATAATCACTGTACTGTTAACATCCAGCCAGTTTGGCAGAAAACTGTACATTATAGATTACTGTATGTAATGGATATCATTTAGTTTTAGTTGTGTAAGGTTGATTATATGATCTTTTTATTTTTTTAGGTGTTTTACCTTCCATTGGCGCTGGTGGTCCCTCCATCTATATTTGCTGTGCACATACAATTTAACCTTCTCTATCAGTTCTGGATCCATACCGAGGTATGACATCAGATCTATTTTATATTTCAGTGGAGTGCTTTTGTTTTCCCTAAAATGTGGTTTCTAATGTCCCGACCTTTAAGAGGCACGTTACGAAATAAATTGAAAACGTTCTTGATCTTGACTGTTGATCTTGAAGAGTAAAGAGTTTGTTTCGGTCTGTCACATAGGATCTTAAAACTTTAATTAGACATATTTAAAACTGAGCTTTTCCAAAGGATTTTTTATTGCTTGGAGTTTGCTCTTTCATTGCTCAGGAGACGTAATGTATTTCTCGTGCTTGTTTCTTTAAAAGTGGCATAGGAAGATAAATAGACACATATAAATAAATGTTTTAGAATTTGATGAGAAATATATTTAGATATATTTATATTTATTTATTTATTTATTTATTTTTCAGTAGAAAATCTCTACTTGTCTACAGTAGATTGAGATATTTATCTTTCCTATAGGTTTGTAAGTTATGTTTTTAAGCTTTTGGCCTTTATGTAGACAGCACAGTAAAGAGTAGACAGGAAAGTGTTGGATAGAGATGGGGGAGTAGGATCGGCAAAAGACTGGAACCGAATTTGGGTTGCCATGAGCACACTGGTGCTATATGCGCATGGCCTCTGCCCTTAAAGGATTAGTCTATTTTCTTTAAAAAAATCCAGACAATTTACTCACCAACATGTCATCCAAAATGTTGATGTGTGTCTTTGTTCAGTCGAGAAGAAATTATGTTTTTTGAGGGAAACATTCCAGGATTTTTCTCAATTAAATGGACTTTAATGGACCCCAACACTTAACAGTTTTAATGCAGTTTAAAATAGCAGTTTCAAAGGCATCTAAACGATACCAAACGAGACATAAGGGTCTTATCTAGCAAAACGATTGTCATTTTTGACAAGAAAAATAAAAATATGCACTTTTTAACCACAACTTCTCGTCTTCCTCGGGTCGTGTGATGCGCCAGCGTGACCTCACGTAATTGCGTAATGCTGTGGAAATGTCACGTGTTACATATATGAAACGCACATTTGCGGACCATTTTAAAGAATAAACTGAACAGTCCTCTTTCTCCACACTTGTAAACACTGGGGCGTAGTTTCGCATACGTCATCCGTGACCTCTTGACGTGATGACGTATTACGTGAGGTCACGCTGGCGCGTCACACGACCGGAAGAAGACGAGAAGTTTTGGTTTAAAAGTGCATCTTTTTTATTTTTCTTGCCAAAAATGACAATCGTTTCGCTAGATAAGACTCTCGTTTAGAGTCCTTGTAAACTGCAATTTTAAACTGCATTAAAACTGTTAAGTGTTGGGGTCCATTAAAGTCCATTAAAATGAGAAAAATCCTGGAATGTTTTACTCAAAAAACATAACTTCTCTACTGAAGAAAGAAAGACATCAACATTTTGGAATGACATGGTGGTGAGTAAATTATTAGGATTTTTTTTAAGAAAAAGGACTAATCCTTTAACACAATTTGCGAGCATCCATTCAGGTTTTAGCTGTATTTGAAAGTTGAGAGAGACAGCAGCTTTTTCACAAGTGGGCACGGTTTCAGCGCTAACAGCGGGCACGCCCCAATGCTTAAGGGTCAAAAATGCCGCCTCTTATTCCAAGATTTTGATAACTTATTTTACTGTATTTTCTTGCCGTTTTTTCCATACTTCAAATTTAATTAGGTGGTTAATAACACATTTTTCTGTGGTGTGACAAACTCACATTTAATATCTGACTTTATAGGGACTTTAATATCTCAAGTAATGAGTCTTTATGAAATATTTTAAACAGAAGCAACTTTACTTTTACTATGTAAGTGGGCTATATTATCAACTCTACATATGGGGAAATGGCTTTGAATCATTTCCATCTTGTAGGGCTCTATTAGTGAAAACCGTCTACACGTCTCCAATTTTCTGAAGGGTATAATTTATGCTCTTTTATGGACTTTTTTTGATGTCACGTAATTTATTGGCGTCAAATTCCCAGTCCTGATCCAACATCAGAACACAAGTCGAGTTGTAAGGGAGCTCCTTTCATTCAAGATAAAATTCAGCTGTTGCCAAACCTCTCATTACATGAAAATAATGGCCCGTTCAAATGTGGTGGTCACTTTCGCCGTTCCCATTTTGCAGATGTCAAGAATCAAACGCTCAAGTAAGAATCCTGATGGTTAGTCCCAGCACCTGTGCGATATATACCTCACATCTAAAACTAAAAAAGATGTTTATCCTAAGAAAATAGTGCTTGGAAAGCTCCTGTGCATTTAATTGACCAAAAAGCCTGCGTGATGAGGAGCAAACGTACAGTAGTTATGGGTGTGGGATTATCAGACTTGCTGGCTTCTTCATAGTTTTTTCTGTGTGACTCCCGCTCCATGTTTGCATTGCTCCAATCTATAAATATTGTTCTTTCTTCTATTTGGAAATTTGGCCTCTTGCTTTTTCCGTAGTTAGCGGAGTTTCAACCAAGCTCATCACATAAGAAAACACCACGTATTAATGATGTCTCCGAATACATTTGCAAACATGTGAACCGTTCAAGGTTCCATCATCCCTAAAGAGAACATTTCTAAGACACAATAGGCCAAGATAAAGACAAGGTACTCAATGGGGAAAATTAATCATGTACTGGATGCAAGACTAATATTACGATTTGGTCTGCCTGTCTGTATGAAAAATGTGACGGGCGGACAATGGGCTAACCCGTGTCCATTTGTCTTCTGTTGTGTTTTGCATGTGTTTTACATGCGTAAGAATGGATCATTTTCCATTGACTTTCTTTTAAATGGAAGGAAATGGTTATCAGCAGGGTTAATGTGATGATATGATATTAACTGTCCTTGTAAGATGATTATCTCTGACCCTGTTCAACTGCATGTTTACATTATTAGCTGGTCAAAGATCTCGGGCCTCTGGAGTGGATTTTAAATACTCCCAGCCACCACAGAGTTCACCATGGTAAGCAGTATTACCCTTTGACAGCACAGTTAGTTTTTCCCACAATGCACTGGTGTTTTTTTGTAGTTTATGATTGTGAGCCATATCAGACATGTACTTTGTCACGGAGATGATGTTGTACAAGCATTGAAACTTTCTTTTGACCCGACACTGTTACTGATACTGTTACTACACTCTTTAGTTACAGAAAGGCAATGTATGCATATTTATTGCATTGCTATTATGGCATACAGCAGATAAGAGTTGCTGACAATTAGCGTAAATGCATGCAAAGGGGTAAAAGGCTGTTTAAAGTGCATACGTTCAATCAAAGACATGCAGATCATGCAGCAGAATTCAACCAATCCTTGCACTAAAACTGAAGTGTGTGACTATGCAAGTTAGTTTAAAGCTGCAGTCGCAACTTTTTGGGTGAAAATAAACAAAGTTATTGAGCAAGATCAAGTACATACTATAAACAATAATTATTTGTAATCTGAGCTGTTTGATTAGTTTTTGCAAAGTTTTTGTTAATATAAGTACATACTTTATCTCCTGCTATTTTATGTTTTGAACAGAGATGGCGATAGAGAGGCAAAAGTCACAAACTTCAGCTTTAAAGTGACATTTCACTTTAAAAAAAAAAAAAATACTAATTTTCCAGTTCCCCCAGGGCAGTGCTTCTCAAATAGTGGGGTGGGACCCCCAGGGGGGGCTCGAAGCGACACCAGGGGGGGCGCGTGAGACCCAGGGAAAATACTTTTTCAGATAGTGATTTTTTTGCACCGTCACTTAAAGACATTACACCCCAAACACTACGTAATAATGCCGCTTGAGTTTTTTATTATTATTTATTGATAATATTTAATTTAATTTTTCAGTATTAAATGGTCAAAAAATATACTGTAAAAAAGGATTGATTTATTTTATTTCAAGCAAATTGATGCATTTTTAGTCTTTTCTGTTACAGACTAAAAAAACAATGTTAATAGGTGTTCTTTGTTGTAAGTTGATTGATATTTCTTTTTTTGTGTTTTCTTTAATGTTAATAAGGATACAATGTTTTGCAGATGTGTAATTTTATAGACAAATTAAACTATTTACAGTCGCAGCGGAGATTTGGGGGGGCGCGAAATGTTTACTTCTTCCTAGGGGGGGGGGGGGGGTTGACAGAAAATTATTGAGAAGCACTGCCCTAGAGTTACACATTTGATTTTTACTGTTTTGGAATCCATTCAGCTGATCTCCGGGTCTGGCGCTACCACTTTTAGCATAGCTTAGCATAATCCATTGAATCTGATTAGACCATTAGACCAAGAGTTTTGATATTTTTCATATTTAAAACTTGACTCTTCGGTAGTTACATCGTGTACTAAGAACAACGAAAAATTTAAAGTTGTGATTTTCTAGGCCGATGTGGCTAGGAATGTACTCTCATTCTGACGTAATAATCAAGGAATTTGCAGCCGAAAATAGTCCCCTTATAGTAACTTTCAATGGCAGGGGACTATTTTTGGGCAGTGCGTAATATCACTGCGCCTGCTGCAGCCATGTTACATCAGCAAATTCCTTGATTATTAGGCCAGAATGAGAGTAAAGTTCCTAGCCATATCTGCCTAGAAAATTCCAACTTTTGTCAGTTTTTTGTTGGTCTAAGTACACAATGTAACTGCAGAAGAGTCACGTTTTAAATAGGAAAAATATCAAAACTCTTTGGTCATTTTTGAGTGCAATGCTAATGGTCTAATCAGATGGATTATGCTAAGCTATGCTAAAAGTGGTAGCGCCAGACCCGGAGATCGGCTGGATGGATTCCAAAATGGTAAAAAGTAAATGTTTAACTCTAGGGGAGCTGGAAAATGAGTATATTTAAAAAAAGTGGAATGTCACTTTAAATTTATTTCATTAAATCCTCTCTGCATTGATTTACATTATGATATTGATTACATTATGTAATTGATCATTAACACTAACATGTGAAAATCCATCTGCAGGACGAAACCGATACTGTATTGATAAGAATTATGCGGGAATATTGATCATATGGGACAGGATGTTTGGTAAGTTCTGTGTGTTGTGTACACTATGCGGTTGATGACATTTTTGTCTGTTTTTACGAAATAGGCTAACATTAAATATATTTAAATAATGATGTGTATAATCTCTGCTCCTTTTCTATCATAGGTACATTTACTCCAGAAAGTGATAAAGTTATCTATGGTCTCACACACCCAATCAACACGTTTGACATCTGGTCTGTTGAGGTTGGTACACCATATGCAGATACAGGTGGAACAATTCTGGATTATACTTATGAGATTCATTAAAGGTGCAGTGTGTAATTTTTAGAAGGATCTCTTGACAGAAATGCAAAATAATATACAAAACTATATTATCAGGGGTGTAAAAAGACCTTTTATAATAAACCGTTATGTGTTTATTACCTTAGAACTGCACTGACCTTTTTATCTACATACACCAAGGGTCCCCTCACATGGAAGTCGCCATTTTGTACTGCCATTTTTCTACAGAAGCCTTTAACTGACACTTTTGTTTACTAAATTGTCTCCAACGATGGCATGTTTGTATGGTGGTGGCTACAATAGCTTCTCTATGTATTTCAAAAGCGAGGGGTGAGCAGTGGATTAAGCCATTGGTTGCGATTTGCAACCTCACCAATAGATGCCTCTAAAATTTACACACTGCACCTTTAAAATAATAAAATACTACTGATACTACTATACGGATACTACTACTGTAATTATGGTCAGTATCAGTGTTGCCAGATTTGATGGCAAATTTCACCCATTTGGGCGGTTTTGAGTTTGATATGGGGTAGAATTTGGTTTGGGTGGGTGGGCAAAATTTCAGATGGTTTGGGATCAGTTTGGTGGTTTTACCTTTAAAATAGGGCTGTCAAAAGATTAATTGCGATTAATCACATACAAAATAAAAGTTTTTTGCATACTTTATGTGTGCACTGTGTGTAATTATTTTATAAATAAAAATATACCTAAATAACATATTTTATTTTGTATGTGATTTATCGCGATTAATCTTTTGACAGCCCTACTTTAAACATATATATTTATATTTTATAAGCTAACTGGTTAACAAAGCCCAAGTGTGCATGTACTCCATATAATCAATCATTATGCGGTAATTAAACACACATGCCCACTGTAGAGTCGACTAGTGTTTATGGCGATGGTAAGTGCGCTTTTATCCAATCAAGCATGCAGAATAAAAAATATGCAGAAGTTAGGCAAAATAAAATAAAAGCACAGAGATTAATGGGCAAGTGATCCGTAGTATATAATATAAATATTATATGAAAATATTTTTATTTTACACATTGTATATTTATATAATAATCTTCAAAAATTCAAGCAACACTGTAAAAGTGCATAGTGTGGATAATATAGACGGTTTCATCGGACGCACGTGATACACGTCTGGATCCGAACTTTTCTTCCGGTTTCGTTTTTTTAATGGTCTGACTAGTTGCTAAACTGATCTCTTGAACAAATTCCTAGTCGAAAATAACAAATGTTTTGGTTTCCTAGGTAATCTGTGTGTTGTTTTTTTGCTTGTTATATAAATAAACTACATTTAAAGTACTTTGTTGTTATTTATTATTAGCGGAGTTTACCGGAAGTTACGTGCGGACAGCGACAGCCACTTGTTTATGTTGTTAAAACCGTCTATAACTTTGTATGTGCGAAGAAGAGCATACAGTAGATGCATGCTGTCCAAAGCAATGTTATGTTTTCGGATTTGACTGCTGCTGGTGTTGGTCACTATAGTATGGTTTAGTTATTGTGGCAGTTAAAATACTAAGCTAAATATTGATCAAACATTTTCAGCGGTTTGTTTGTGTTTTGGTGTATTTTGGCTGGAAAGCATCAGCTGTATCTGGCAACACTAATTTTGGTAACGCTTAAAATTTCCGATTTGTATTAAAAGTAAATTGAAGCTTTAGGAATTACTTAAAGGAAAAACTACTTTTTTAAGAATTACAGCTCTATTCCATATATGACAGTACATAGTGACCACAGTCTATGCTTCAAAACCACTGTTATAAAGTAAGTGAATAAGACACGTGTGCTTTCTTTCAAGTCTTCTAAGGTTTAAGTAAATTACAGACTTTGTATTTTTGAGTGGACTGTTTCTTTAAATGTCCCGGTTCAGGAATAATATTTTCCTGGGGCTGTTCCGGGGATAGCCCCTCTTTACTATGGAGTTACTGTGACATACATGGGGTTACAAGTCACTCCACACATTCTGTAAACAAATTATTCATTGTACATAAACAAATGGTTAAGATTAATTTGCCCCCTTCATTCTATCAAGAGCTTTGACTGCTAAAAATATCAACACGAGCAGATGAATTGGGCTTCACGTAATGTGTTCAAGCGTTTTGGACCGGCCTAATTTTAGAGATGTAAATATCTTGCCAGGGTCAATGTGAGCCGGGCCTCTCCTTACATTACTGGGCTAGTGGAAAAACCATGCTGTAACCATAACATTATTACTGCACTTTAAACAACCGGCTCAAGGGAAGTGAAAGAGTCCAGCAAAACCAAATGGAAGTTGTGTTTGATTATTTTTCTCTGTGCTTTCCTATAGTGACCCAGAGTAGGAGCTATCTAATGCGTGTGACAGAAAGCATGTAGACACAAGGACCACATGACAAAATGAACAATGTTTATGTTATGAAAATCGTGATTTCATAATTATTTTAAGGGCAAATTTACTGAAAATATAATATGAATCTATAGGATAATATTTCACATCCAATTTAAGTGAACAGTAACACAGCATCAAAGAGTTGAGTTAGTAATGGGTGTATGGAGCGTGTCATGTGTCATTAATGCACTCATTTCTCTTTTTCCTCTGAAGTTTCTTTATTACCCGTACCTGTGGCAGAGGTTCTGGGAAGCTGATGGAATTTCAAACAAGCTGTCCGTCATTTTTAAAGGCCCAGGCTGGACTCCAGGAAAACCGAGACTGGGAGACATTGCGGATATTCCCGAGGTGGGAACGTTTTTTTTTTTTTTTCATTTTAGGCAACGATATCAAGATGTTTCTTAGTCTGATAAAACGGGTGACAAAAGTGTTCAGTGTGATATTCAGAATTGACAATGTCTTAAATCAAACCCAATTCAGGAGGCAGAAGAATTTTAATTGAAAGAAATACATATAACTGCTTTAAGAAGGGGTGCTCCGATAAATGCCGATATACACTAATAATATGTGTCCGATAACTATTCTAAATCGCACAGCCGATATTATTCACAGCTATTTCATGTACTACGGCTTTTGATCAGTATGTCCTTATCGATCTGAAATCACTGTTAGTTTGAGGTGTTTAAAACATGCCTTTGAAAAAGCAACACTTGTCAAACACAATCATTATACATATTCCTTATTATCAGGAAAATACCTGAAAAGGTTTGAAGAACAGCAATATAAATATATCCTTAAGCCATTTCCTGGACCTGCGTGTGTATGATTTTTCGAGTTTCTGCACGAGACTGCCCTCTGACTTTTGGATGTAGCGGCATTTCAAAGTAATTCATTGAGAAGCATGAATAAAGGAATATTCCATTTTCTTAAAAGAAAAATCCAGATAATTTACTCACCACCATGTCATCCAAAATGTTGATGTCTTTCTTTGTTCAGTCGAGAAGAAATTATGTTTTTTGAGGAAAACATTGCAGGATTTTTCTCATTTTAATGGACTTTAATAGACACCAACAATCAACACTCAACTCAACACGCAACAGTTTTTTTCAACGGTGTTTCAAAGGACTATAAACAATCCCAAACGAGGCATAAGGGTCTTATCTAGCAAAACGATTGTCATTTTTGACAAGAAAAACAACAAATATACACCCCCAAAGCACAACTCCTCGTCTAGATCCAGTCGTGATGCGCCAGCGCGACCCCACGCAATACGCCATGACGTCAAGAGGTCACAGAAGACGAACGCGAAACTCCGCCCCAGTGTTTACAAGTGTGTTGAAAGAAGACCGTTCCTACGTTGTTGTACAGTATATCAACTGATACTAATTAATGTCTTTGTGTCAGTTTATTGTTTACAATGGTCCGCAAATGTGCGTTTTATATATGTAACACGTGACCTCCCTACGTCACTACGCATTTACGTTAGGTCGCGCTGGACCGGATCTAGACGAGAAGTTGTGCTTTAAAAGTGTATATTTGTATACTGTAAGCATTGAAGCAATAGCCATATTTTCCTTCCATTATCCTTAAAGAAATTGACTATAGCTCATATATGGGCTGGACGATATGGCAATAATTTATAGTGCCCATATACTGCTAAATTTTGGTTGGTACAGTATAAATCTGATAGCGGAATGAATGTTAAAAAAGCCTTGTGATAAACTGCAAAGAATGCCCACAATGAATGTCTGTACTTACAAACATCTGAACAAATGTACTTACAAACATTTGGAAAGTCTATAAAGCCTCCTCCTATAAAACAATATAATAATAAAAAAAATTGTATAAATAAATGAATGTTCATCTTTAACTCTTTCCCCATCATTGACGAGTTATCTCGTCAATTAAGAGAAAAAATTTGCATGGAAAAAAACGTGTTACTGATGAGTTTTTATGTTAATATGTAATACCGTGTTTATCCACTGAAAAATTATTTACTAATTTTAAACTCTGTGTATGTTTTGATAATCGTTCTGAATCTGATCTCTAACAAAATTCCTTTACAAAAATGCAATAATTTTTAGCTTTTTCATAAAAATTGTATTTTTCAAAGAAAAATACCTATATTTAAGAGTTTATAAGCAGAGAAAACAATATAGATAGGATTAAACATCCCCCCCCCCATTTTGTTTGTTTATTTAAAAGCAGAGGGTCTTTCTTTCATTTGATATATTTGTATGTTTATATATTTTTAGAAGAAAATGTTCCTAGAAGGCATTTTGTGAACTTTTGTGAAAAACACAAAAAATGCTAGCGGACAACTTTAAAAAAACGGCTGGCGGGGAATGAGTTTAGTCTCCATACAAAATTAAATGTAAACTCACTGACAAATAAACATAAAGACTTTAAAACAGTCAGTGATAAATGCTGTAATGCAGGGGTCTCAAACTAATGGATTTCTTTAGTCAAAGTATTGATGATCAGTTAGCTATTAATGTGTGGGAAAAATATTAATAAATAGCTTAAGTGAAAGTGACCCTAAAACTTTTGAATGGTAGTAGGCTATATAATGTTACAATGTTACCGTAGCACGCTTTGGAAGGAAGAAGCACCTTGACCCGCATTTAACGCGTGTTTTTAGATGTGACATGTAAACGGCCACGGGACACTGTAATGTATATCGAATCACCATATCACAGTTATTGAAAAAAACTATAAAATATAGCAAAATATATTGATATCGAATTATTGTCCAGCCCGAGCTCAGACTATTGATTATAACAAGCATTTCAAGTCTCTGTATGATTACGCACTGTAGTTTTTTCGTAGATTTTCAAAGTGAGTTATCTCTACCTGTTTGTTTGGCCAGTGGCAGCAAGGGGATGATTTGGGAAACGGTTATTATTTCTAAAATTCACAAATACTTTATACATCATCTTAAATTGGGAACTTACTTGTCAGAAATCAACTTTCTGGTCATTTACTACCTGCAGCTTTTGAAGCATGAAAATAAAATTTCCCAAATGACTCACTGAGTTCTCATATAAAAACAGACTCACGTTTCAGACAGTCTTTACAAGTGTGTGCTGATGCCAAATTGGTCTTAACAGCCTTTTGCGGACCAAAGAACAATAGTCTTATTTTCACTCGCAAGCTTTCTTTGGGCCGGATCAAACAGTCGGCCTGCAACAAGGTGGTTTTGATGTCTTCTCATCATGAGAACGGCGGTTTGCTTTGAAAATGTCTGACTGTGCCACATAACAGTTTCACACACTCTCTCTCTCTTTCCTTTCTCAGTTTCAGTCACAATATTACAATTAAAGCCACCTCAAAGTGAGCCCTGGTGATCCTAAGCATGTGGAGAGTGTAGGAATTTGACAGAAATATCTTGAAAGGACCATGGTGATGAAGACTAGGGTGTGCCTGTTGTTTCTCCTGTGGAGAAGCGGGCGTGAGGGAGGCAGGCCGGGTTGGATGTGTTGATTTCTGAGGGAAAGCAGAACGCCGTGTTGGTGGAGCCACCAGAGTTTCTGGTGTGAGGAAAACCCACACATGACTGGAGCTAAAACTCAGGAATGCTTAAAAAATCAATGCTGGTCAAATTCTTAATGAATCATGTATGAAAAAACTGTGATGTATGGAGAAATGTTATGTTAGGTCGCAATCCAAAGAGTGATGCAGTTGTCTAATGTACTGTGGTTTTAGGTTGAATTATTGTATAGCTCATATATATATATATGTGTGTGTGTGTGTGTGTGTGTGTACCTGGTAATTATCACGTTGTGAGGACCAATTGTCCCCACAATGATAGGAATACCAGTGTTTTTGTGACCTTGTGGGGACATTTTGATGTCCCCATGAGGAAACAAGCTTATAAATCAAACAAAATGATGTTTCTTGAAAATGTGAAGTATCAGAAAGTTTTCTGTGATGGTTGGGGTTAGGGAATGGGGTAGGTAAGGGGAATAGAATATACAGTTTGTACGGTATAAAATGCATTATGTCTATGGACTGTCCCCACAAAACATGAAAACCAGAATACGTGTGTGTGTGTGGGTGTGTGTGTGTGTGTGTGTGTGTGTGTGTACAGTACTGTGCAAAAGTCTCGGACCACCAAGCCACAATTAGATTTGTTTTTTTTGCAATGTTATAGTGATCATATATAATTGCTTCTTAGTTTCTTTAATAGAATACATCCAGAAGATACAGGAAATGTATTGAGCAGTAGCAGGAAACTGCAGGATCTCTTATTGTGGGTTCACACCAGACGCATTTAAGGCGTTAAATAGGCGTCTACCGCGCGTAGTTGGACGCTTGAACATTTTGAGTGTACTCGCTTCATTCGTGCGTTAAAGCCGCATGTGAATTTTAGTCATCGAGACACTCACGCAGAAATTTGCGTTATGGGAGAGGGTTCTGTGACTCCGCTCACTTCCTGTAATTACATCACTACTAGAGCAAGCCAAAGTTTAGATTTTTCAACTCGCGCGTTTCCCGCAGCAAAGCTCAATTTGCGTCATTCGCATGAACTAGACATGTGGGATTTAACTTCTTGTCATGCACATTTTTCGCTCGAGTTGAATATTTCCACTTGGGCGAAGACGCATTTGAGGCGAATAGCGCTTGTTTTCGCAGCAAACGTGCTGCCCATATCGCGTCATTCGCATCGGCCCACGTGAGGACACGTCTGATCGCGTCTTTGCATTGACTTTCTACTCGCGCAAATCATTGGACTCCCATCTGGTGTGAACCCACAGTAATGCTACGTACACACCAAACGCGGGGCATCGCGTTACTCACTCTAGATTACTCACAGGATTTAACTTCGTGTCATGCAAATTTTTCGCTCAAGTTGAATATTTTCAACTTGGCGAAGACGCGCTTGAGGCAAAAAGCGTGTGTTTTCCCGGGGCAAACGCGCTGCCAATATCTCGTCATTTGCATCGCTTCACCTGAGGACACGTCTGATCGCGTCTTTGCATTGACTTTCTACTCGCGCAAATAATTGGACTCGCGTCTGGTGTGAACCCACAGTAATGCTGTGTACACACCAAACGTGGGGCATCGCGTTACTCGCTCTAGATTACTCGCGGGATTTAACTTCATGTCATGCAAATTTTCTGCTCGAGTCGAATATTTTCAACTTGGCGAAGATGCATTTGAGGCGAATAGCATGTGTTTTCACAGCAAACGCGCCGCCCATATCGCATCATTCGCATTGCCGCACGCGAGGGCACATCTGATCGTGTCTTTGCATTGACTTTCTACTCGCGCAAATCGTTGAACTCGCGTCTGGTGTGAACCCACAGTAATGCTACATACAAACCAAACACAGGGCATCACGTTACTCGCTTTAGATTACTCGCGGGATTTAACTTCGTGTCATGCACATTTTTTGCTCGAGTTGAATATTTCCACTTGGGCGAAGACGCGTTTGAGGCGAATAGCGCTTGTTTTCGCGGCAAACACGTGCCCATATCGCGTCATTCGCATCGGCCCACGTGAGGACGCGTCTGATCGTGTCTTTGCATTGACTTTCTACTCGCGCAAATCGTTGAACTCGCGTCTGGTGTGAACCCACAGTAATGCTACGTACACAACAAACATGGGGCATCGCGTTACTCGCTCTAGATTACTCGCGGGATTTAACTTCGTGTCATGCGAATTTTTCGCTCAAGTTGAATAGTTTCAACTTGGTGAAGACGCGTTTGAGGCGTGTGTTTTCGCAGCAAACGCGCCGCCCATATCGCATCATTCGCATCGCCCCACGCGAGGACGCATCTGATCGCATCTGATTGCATCTTTGCATTAACTTTCCACTCGCGCAAATTGTTGAACTCGCATCTGGTGTGAACCCACAGTAATGCTACGTACACACCAAACGCGGGGCATCGCGTTACTCGCTCTAGATCACTCACGGGATTTAACTTTGTGCCATGCAAATTTTTCGCTCGAGTTGTATATTTTCAACTGACGCGTTTGAGGTGAATAGCGCGTGTTTTTGCAGCAAACGTGCCGCCCATATCGCGTAATTTGCATCACCCCACGCGAGGACGCATCTGATCGCGTCTGATTGCATCTTTGCATTAACTTTCTACTCTCGCAAATTGTTGAACACGCATCTGGTGTGAACCCACAGAAATGCTACGTACACACCAAACGCGGGGCATCGCGTTACTCGCTCTAGATTATTTGCGGGATTTTTCAACTTGGGTGAAGACGCGTTTGAGGTGAATAGCACTTGTTTTCGCAGTAAACGTGCAGCCCATATCACGTCATTCGCATCGCCCCACGCGAGGACACGTCTGATTGCGTCTTTGCATTGACTTTCTACTCGCGCAAATTGTTGAACTCGCGTCTGGTTTGAACCCACAGTAATGCCGCCGCGCTAAATGCCTCATTCGCGTCACGAGACCTCCAGACGCATGTCAACGCGTCTTTACATTGACTTAACATTGAAATCACTCGTGCTTGACGCCTCTACCATGGCTGGTGTGAACACAGCATTAAACCTAAATAAAATTAAATCCTAATTTTAAAGAAATAGTCTTTTTACTTCATTCTGCTCAAAAACGCTCAAGATGTGTTTAATGCCAAGAGAGGTCACACTAAACACAGACGATGCCTAAAGAAGACATTTAGTCCTGAAAATTAAAAAATTTTTTTTTTTTACATATTTCCTGTATTTTCTGTTTGTATCTTAATAAAATAAATTGAAAAGTAAATATAGATGGACATTAAAACTTCTAAAACAGCAGGTCTGGTGGTGGTGGTGGCTTGAGACTTTTGCACAGTACTGTATATGTACTTTATTACATAATAACAAATTAGATTTTATTCTGATATTATTCATGGTTACTATGTTGTTGAGTTATGCCACTCAGGTTAATGCATTCACTTACAATAATCTGAAGAAAATTCTTGTCCATGTAGATAAAGTCATTTTTACTTTGCTATATATTGGTGTCCGAGTCTTCTGTGGTAAAAGCGATGTTATCTATTTTTTTTACATAATACATTGGCCTAACATCTTTGTCTAAAAATGAAAAATGTGCTTTTTTCCAAACAGATTACAGGAGAAGAAAAGCCCTATGCTCCCGAATGGTCCCCTGTGTTGCAAGCCTACGTATTCCTACACTTCTTACTTCTGCTGGGTGTCTATGACAACTTGTTAACAGAACAAGCGGTGGGTAACTTAAATCCACATTAGATTTTCTTTGTAGTCTTCCAGAAGTGTGTACCACTGAAACACCAAGGCCATCATCTGTACCTCATCTTTCATTGTCATCTACGGCGTCTTTAATTTGGCGTATGGTTAATGCTACTATCAACCTCAGTCCCTCTTTCATTAACTTAAACGTTTCTCTAATAATAAGGCCTTGGGCTTGTTGAACACAGACAGGCTACTTTTAAGTAAACTTTGTCTATTATTTTTCATCTCCCCCCTTTATGTTCTGTTACCCTTGTCCGTTGTCCTTGGAAGTCTACGTTCCCCAGGCATACTTTTGGTTAGCCGAAATGTGCCGCCCCACCCTGCCTCCCCAATGAAATGCAACGGTCTGTTTTCTCATGGTTTCTACCTCTGCGGTTCTCCCTTAGTTGTGGCTTTCGGAGAAGTGTCCCCTGGATATCTCTCCTAAGCTACGCCGGCCAATAAAACAACTGTATACAACCAATACAAATCCTTAGAGAGGCAAGCTGACCAATTTCTCAGCCCCTTTTGCATCCAAGAAAAATATCAAATCTCTTGTGGGCTTGGCAATAAATAACGTACAAATTGTTTGTATTTGCATCTTCTTCTACTAACAAGTTTAGCTGCTGTCCAGTCTACTGTAGCAAAAATGCTAATTGTTTCTCCTGCCCTCTTGCTCTGTTTTTATTGAAACTGGATATGAAAAGGCTTAAAAAATTAACAAATCAAAACAGACTTTTTCCTCCTTTTTTTAATTGTGAAAAATGAGCTAGCTCTTTAGGGCTGAGGTCTGGGATCTGGATCCTGTCTGGTGTCACACAGGGAAAAGTTGGTAATTATTCGCCGGTGTCATATTAGAAAGTTATGAGGTCACTTACTTGACTTGAACACTGCTCAGTAATGTGGGTTAGCAAGGCCAAATAAACTTCATTAACACCGTTCCATATGTTAAGGTTTAAATTATGAACAGATTATGATTATATTTTGCTCAGTGTAAATCTGGCCATAGAGGTGTGAACATTCAGACTGCTGTTAATGTTTGCCTTCTGGATGTAATTTTACTGTCCTGCTGCTTACATTTGTTAGATTCATTTTATTCAGAGATCATATTTAATTTATAAAACAAAAAGAGTATTACTGTGATGTCACGACTGTATACCGTTTATTTGTCCTGTAGATACTCTCTGAGATGGCTGTAATCCTGATGACCGTTTATGTATTACTTTCCCTGACATCCCTTGGGTTCATTATGGACCAGAGGTATGTCTCATCTATCCATTGTATGTCTATAGTAAATAGGGCTGCACAATTAATCGAAAGATTAATCGGGATTACAGTAACGGGTGAGACAATTACATAATCGCCAAAAATCGTGCCATTTCTGTGTGTTTGGGCACCAATTACAGTGGTAAATCAGATCAAAACTTCAATGTAAAAATATATTAATCGTCAATAACAATCGCAATTACAATTTCAAGGTGAATCATCGAAAGTTATGGTTTTCGTCAAAATCGTGCAGCCCTAATAGTAAACATGCATGTCATCATTTATTTTCAGTTAGTAATGTGTCTCATGTCTTGCAGGGCTGATTCTGCCGGGTGGGAAATGCTGAGATGTTTTCTTTTAATGGCACTTTATCGGTTTGGTTACATTAGGACTCTGGACGTCTTGGCTTTTGTAACTGAGGTATGATTGATTGACGGTTACACTACATTAGCATATACTGTAATACAGTGAGGAAAATAAGTATTTGAACACCCTGCTATTTTGCAAGTTCTCCCACTTAGAAATCATGAAGGTTTCTGAAATTGTCATTGTAGGTGCATGTCCACTGTGAGAGACATAATCTTAAAAAAAATCCAGAAATCACAACGTATGATTTTTTTGACTATGTATTTGTGTGATACAGCTGCAAATGGGTATTTGAACACCGGTCTATCAGCTAGAATTCTGATCTTCAAAGATCTGTTAGTCTGTCTTTAAAATGTCCACCTCAACTCCATTTATTATCCTAAATTGTTTGAGGTCGTTAGCTGCATAAAGACACCTGTCCACCCCATACAATCAGTAAGAATCCAACTACTAACATGGCCAAGACCAAAGAGCTGTCCAAAGACACTATAGAGACAAAATTGTACACCTCCACAGGGCTGGAAATGGCTACGTGGAAATTGCCAAGCAGCTTGGTGAAAAAGGTCAACTGTTGGAGCAATCATTAGAAAATGGAAGAAGCTAAACATGACTGTCAATCTCCCGCGGACTGGGCTCCATGCAAGATCTCACCTCGTGGGGTCTCAATGACCGTAAGAAAGGTGAGAAATCAGCCCAGAACTACACAGGAGAAGCTGGTCAATGAGCTGAAAAGAGCTGGGACCACCGTTTCCAAGGTTACTGTTGGTAATACACTAAGATGTCATGGTTTGAAATCATGCATGGCACGGAATGTTCCCCTGCTTAAACCAGCACATGTCCAGGCCCGTCTTAAGTTTGCCAATGACCATTTGAATGATCCAGAGGAGTCATGGGAGAAAGTCATGTGGTCAGATGAGACCAAAATAGAATGTTTTGGTCATAATTCCACTAAATGTGTTTGGAGGAAGAAGAATGATGAGTGCCATCCCAAAAACACCATCCCTATTGTAAAGCATCGGGGTGGTAGCATCATGCTTTGGGGGTGTTTTTCTGCACATGGGACAGGGTGACTGCACTTTATTAAGGAGAGGATGACCGGGGCCATGTATTATGAGATTTTGGGGAACAACCTCCTTCCCTCAGACAGAGCATTGAAGATTGGTCGAGGCTGGGTATTCCAACATTACAATGACCCGAAACACACAGCCAGGATAACCAAGGAGTGGCTCTGTAAGAAGCATATCAAGGTTCTGGCGTGGCCTAGCCAGTCTCCAGACCAAACCCAATAAAGAATCTTTGGAGGGAGCTCAAACTCCATGTTTCTCAGCAACAGGCCAGAAACCTGACTGATCTAGAGAAGATCTGTGTGGAGGAGTGGGTCAAAATCCCTCCTGCAGTGTGTGCAAACCTGGTGAAAAACTGCAGGAAACGTTTGACCTCTTTAATTGCAAACAAAGGCTACTGTACCAAATATTAACTTTGATTTTCTCAGGTGTTCAAATACTTATTTGCAGCTGTATCATACAAATAAATAGTTAAAAAAATCATACATTGTGAATACTTATTTTCCTCACTGTATATATAGCTGGGAATCACATTAAATTATTGCATGAATTATGCACAGCTCTTTCATGTATTACGGCTCTTTGATCACGTTTAAGTCCTTATCAATCTAAAATCACTATGAGTTTGAGTCGTTTATAACATGCTTTTGAAAAAGCAACCCTCGTCAAACATAATTATTATAAATATTCTTTATTATCATGAAAATACCTAAAAAGGTTTAATGAACAGCAATATAAATATGCTTACAGGCATATTTTGTGGATCTGCATGTGTAAATGGTACTTTTTCTGTGGCGCATATGAGTTTCTGCACGAGAGCGCCCTCTGGGTTTTGGATGTAGCGGCATTTCACCGTAATTCATTAAGAAGCATTACAAGCAGAATTGCATGATTTATCGTCCCAGCCCTTGTAATCTATAAATACAGTATATGAAGAGCTCATATGCTCCTAAATGCCACCTTTATCAAAAATTTGATAATTAAGTTGACCGAATGCTCTCTGCACGTATTATACGTTCATCATATACTTTTGCTTTAAACCCTGCTTAATCCTGGACTCAGGCAGTTCAGAAATAGTTTGTTGGAAAATCTATAAAACACATGACAAATGTTTAGCAAAGTCCACTAAGTGCACAAAGAAAAATAATTGGATGTACATTGGTGCAAATACAAGTTGGTGCAAAAGGTTTTTAACTCGATTAAAGGAGGTTTACGAAAATACATGTACCGAAGTGAAATTTGTGAAAATGAAGCATTTCAATTTCTGACTAATAACCGTTTCATTGCCATTAAAGTGAAATAACTGAACCTGAGTCTGTATGAAAATGCTTATTTACAAGAAAATATGTCAGACACACTTACTGTGCGTTCACACCAGACGCGGTAGAGGCGGCAAAAACTCGCTATTCGCGCGTAGTTGGACGCTTGAACATTCACGCGTGAAATCCGTGCATGAAATTCTAGTCATTCGAGACATTCACGTGGAAATTCACGTCATGGGAGGGGCTTCTGTATCTCCGCTCGCTTATATAATCACGTCACTACTAGAGCAAGCTCCTGATTGGTTAACCACGCCGCAGGATGCCTACTTGCGTCTTTACATTGACTTAACATGTAAATCACGCGTGCTTGCTGCCTCTTCTGCGTCTGGTGCGAACGCACAATTAGAGGGTTTTGCATCTGAGCTCTTCATATACTGTAGTGTAAACCCTAAAAAAATCCCATAGTTAGGTAATATATTAACCTATACTAGGTTGTTTCAACCCAAATGCTGGACTGTTTTGAAACAGGTCTTGAACCTATGACCTTAGCATAGTGTCACTCTCTACAGTACCTATGAGTAACAGGTAGGTTAACAGTTTAAAGTTTAAGAGTTGATCAGGATGCAGGTGGGCTTATTTTACCTGGCTGTGTACATCTGCTTACTGCACGTCCTGTTATATATGCAGGTGAATGTGGAAATGTTCTTGTTAACTCGATTCTGAATATGTGTGTGTTGTTTAATAATGTGTGTGTGTGTGTGTTTCGGATCTGGCACAAAGTTCTGCTGCACGCCTCAGTGATGTATGAGTCCAGATGCATGGCTCAATTGACCATAAAATTGCTATGTGTGTGTTTCTGACGCTGGCAGCGTGGTCGTGCATCTCAGGTGACCTTTCATTAGCGCGCCACCTCTCTCTTCAGTTCCCTCCATCTCTTCCCCACGTCCGAGCATTACGTGAAGGCAACAGTTCTGGAATTAATTAAGCTCGTCTGCGGCTCGCAGTGGAAGTCTGATTAGATTTACACACGAGTGCCGAATTGTTTCTTTTACTGTATGAGTATGGCTCTGTAAAGTAAGGTGTTAAAATGCCTTTAACTCCGAGCTATACAAAAGTATAAAATAACATTTTAGGAAACGTTCCCGACTTGAAATGTAAATCTGTCCATGTATACTGTAACTCTAGATTCGACCTGACCGGTTATGCCAGCATATAAATATTTTATTTGCTCAGAATGAATCAATTATATGTTGGCTAGTGTTAACAAGATTATATTTACATGTATGCATTTGTGTGCTTCGTGGGATTCGAACCCCTAGCACCACCAATCCATGATCATAACAAACTGGAAAGGAAATTTACTTAAAGGCGAAGTGTTTAATTGGTTTACTTCTTAACTATGTTTTCCTGTCCCAGTATAATGTGCAGAATCAACTATAAGTAAACCATTCGTAAGTTGATTACCTTAAGTGGAATAAACACTGGCTCTGTCAAAACATCGCTTTGTTTGTTTAAGCGTCCCGCACGCAGCTGTACAGTGGTTTGTGGTGGGGCAAGTGGCAGAAGTGTTCGTATGTGATTATATGCATTACATGAAGGGTTCAGCTATCCAGGACTGGATGGTGGTCTTCATGTCTGATTGTGATTAGGAATCTTCTCTCCAGATGGCCGTTGGGTTTGAGACGTGATCAGATACCTGTGTGAGCACACTTATGCTGCATGCACACCGCCAGCAAATAGCAACAGCGGAGCAGCACAATTTCATTAATTTCAATGAAAGCTTGCCGACTTCCGTCTACACGTGTGACAGTGACCGTTAGCAACAGGAAATGGCGTGACAAAGTTCAATTTCATGCAAATGATGATCGACTTTCAGGCAAAATTTACTGTGAGAACGGTTACTTATTGGTTCATATCATATGGTTACTAGGACAACCAGAATTAGGAACACCTCCTAAGACCTCACTGAAAGAGAGGGGGCGACACATAGCGACAAAGTCGCTATTATATATATGAATATTCCACATTCATAAAAAATCCAAATAATTTACGATGTTGATGTCTTTCTTTGTTCAGTCGAGAAGAAATTACGTTTTTTTAAGGAAAATATTCCAGGATTTTTCTCTATATAGTGGACTTTAGTGGACCATAACAGTTTACAGTTTCAATGCAGTTAAATTAGTTTTAATGCAGCTTCAAAGGGCTTTAAACGATCCCAAACGAGGCATAAGGGTCACATTTCGCGTCTTTTGTGCGCTTATTTAAAATGTAGGCGTGTGGTGTGTGCTTATAATGGAAGCGACGCGCTTGTTTTTTTCCAGGCGCTTACGCACCGCATCGAGTTAAATTTTTTTTTAACTTTTCAAAATGCCGCAAGCGCACCGCAGGTCATGTGACAAGAACCAACATTTTCTGTCTTCATTTTCACGAAAAAAAAAGTATTTAAAACACATTATTTTCCACATACCGTACATTTTTGTAGCTTCAGATATACTGATTTCCTCAAACGCATTGATTTTGTACAAAACTCATCGTTTTGAAAAGCGCTGTGTCTCTGATTGGCCAGCTAATTTGTACGTTGTGATTGGCCTGAATCATCAGTCGGAAATGTGATGCTCCTTACCATGTTTAAAAGCTTCGGTCACAATGCAACGCTAACAGGAGTTAACTTGCAGGCTGTGAGTCTGAAGCGGGAGGAATTATGATAATGTCGGTCTTGTCTACATCATCAATCCTATCATAAACTGTTGCCTACAATCCGTATGTTTGTTGTAGTCCAAGAAAAAAGATTTACGCTTGAGACGATAACTTGCGTCATTGTTTACTTTGGGGTTTGCACTTTTTGCATATCATTCACATGTACTAATACACACTTACACACCAAAGGAAATGTAAAATCGTGAATCAAACCATAGGAACTCTTTAACCTGTTAGCCCTCATTCCATTTTCCGAACCCCCCCACAAAAACTGTCATAGCCAAACTAAAATAGATACAGTTTATGAAGTCTTTGCACTAAAAGCATAAGTTTGGTCTCATTTGAAAGCAGACACTTGGAAGTTTATTAAGAGGTGAACATTAGTTACTGTCATAATGAAAAAAGTTGTTATAGAGAGCTTAAATTATACTTTTTTATAAACTCCACCAAACATGTATGAAATATTGTTATGAAAATCTAAATGAAATTGGCCTTGGAGCAATCTAGAAATGCTCTGCAGTTAAAGCCACAGGTCTGACCATGTTCTGTTTTAAATCTGAAGATGATACCTCTAAAACTCTGTATTTTATGAAATGTTTTTTAGACACATATCATGTAAATTTATTTAGAGAAAACAGCAAAAATGCTAAGCTAATGTTTGTTTATTTATATCTCACAACATCCTTTCAGTTTATTGTCCTATTGCTCCGTGTTTTAAACAGACTCATTAAATAAGCATCCGGATGAGTCATTAACAACTTTTAATCCGGGATATGGCTGTCTAAATGTTTATTTTATTATTATTATTATTAATAATTGCTCATAATTTCTATTTAGTGTTTTATTTCCTCCTTTTGTCTCAATTCACTTTCTTTTTATTAAAGTCCTTTCTTACAAAAAGAAACTTACCTTAAAGAAGCTTTACCAGTCAAAATTATTCCTAGAAACACATATCTCATATCTCCAGACAGCAGATGTTTACAGAACAGCTAGTACGTTAGCTTAGCATACCATCAAAACACTACAAATAAAAGCATTTATAATAAAACTCACATTATAACATCAAAAGTCGAGTGCTTAAACAATCATGCGTGATCTGATGTGGCTTTGGATCATAAAATAAGACCGAAAATAAACAATTTTATGTTATTTATGCTGTTAGCTTAGCATAGCATTATAATATACAGTACTGTTATGAAAATAACAGACATAGCGTTAAAAATACAGACAAACCATATATAATCTTAATCGTGTTTATTGTCACCATGGTTTTAAAACATCAAAACATCTTTATTTGCATGTTATTATAAAAACAGCGATCGCTCGTTGCAGGTCACTGTTCAAGTTCACGTCTGACTGACAGCTGCTGCTGAGCTGAGCTATGACGTCTTATTCTTTCTATGAAAGATTATGAAACAGTTTCAGACTTTAGCGCCCTCCGGCTTCACGTATGAATGAAACAAACTTAGTGTGAATGCTTACAGGACTCCAGCTTGCTCATATCGCCATGTTTTGAATAAAAATGGGTGAAATATTACCCCCACTGCAGAAATTTGAAGTAAACATATAAAATTGAAGTAATATTTCTCCAAATATGCATACTTTAAATTAAAAGCCCCGATAGATGTTGTTTTATCGAGTGCTTTCATGACGATCACGGAGGAGTATTTTTATCAATGAGTGCGGCTGATGGGGTATATTTCAAATTAAAGGTATGTACCGTTTTTCATTTTCATAACGCCTGACAAAAATGAAGAAATTACTGTTACTAGGATTCTCAGATTAAAATAAAGGTCAAAAACTAAATCTTAAATCAAAACACTTTTTAATGATGTATAGTTGTTTAATGTAAGTACATTTAAACTAACAGTAATTTAAATTATGTAAATAAATAGCTCTTCAGTACATCCACGCCCTCGCGCAGGTTATCAGGTTTTAAGCAAGGGTGTAATGTTACATTTAAAGGTGCAGTGTGTAAATTTTAGCGGCATCTAGTGGTGAGGTTGTGAATTGTAACCAACGGCTCAGTCCAATGCTCACCCCTCGCTTTGAAACAAATAGAGAAGCTACTGTAGCCACCACCAGACAAACATGTCATCGTCGGAGACAACTTAGTAAAAAAAAATTGTCCGTTAAGGGCTTCTGTAGAAAAATGGTGGCACAAAATGGCGACTTCCATGTAAGGGTACCCTCGGTGTATGTAGATAAAAAGGTCTCGTTCTAAGGTAATAAACACATAACGGTTCATCATAAAAAGGTCTTTATACACCCCTGATAATATAGTTTTATATATTATTTTCCATTTCTGTCAAGAGATCCTTCTAAAAAATTACACACTGCACCTTTAAGTATTTAAATAGCCATAATGATGCTCAAGGATGAGTTTTAAGTGATAAAATTATTAACTACAGGGGGACTTTAAAGATTGTAAGTTTAAGATGTTACACAAAGTAATTCAAAACTACATTTTTTGTGATGATCAACAGCATTCCACAGTTTTTGCGGTTAAACCCTGAACCTTCAAACTAGTGTATTTGCAGTAATGCCAATAAAAGCCTTCAGAGACAATATCAGTAGCTAAAATTGACTCTGTCGGTTGCACACCCATCCAAGCTTTCAGGTTGCCAGTGATATTCCAGCGTTCCTCCCCATGTTCTTTCCATTCTCTGTTTTCCACCCATCAAAGCTAATATTTGGCCACCTCATTTCTCAAGGGCGAAACAAATATTATACTGTTACAAAGTCCTGGCCCACTTCTGGAAGGAAAAGGTTAAGATAATATTATCAAGATCAGCTTTAGTCAGCAACGTCGCTGGTTTATCTTTCCACAGCACCTGACAACCACCAGCGTGCTGCAAGAGAGGAAGTTTGCCGTCTGAATTAGTCTGATAAGCAGATTATTAGCGACTAGTTCAGAGGATTGGAAACATTTGTTTTATATAGCCCTCAGGTGTCAGGGAATTTGGAGTGATAAAGAGATTTGGATGATTAGGGATTCAGGAAAATAGATGTGTGATAGTAAATTGTTGGGCGATGGAGAGAGAATGGAATCAGAACTCTGTATGTGTTTTCCACTCCAACAAGCATTTTGAGACATTTAAAACATTCCTGGCACCGTAACTCAGAATTATCCAGTTAAAGGATTACCGCTTAAAATATGATACAGGAACATTTATGATCAATATTATCACCTACATAATCAAAAAGAAAACACGTGTGCCTGTGCTCTTGATTGGTATCCTTGCAAGGTTATATGTTCTGGCACTTTCCATGGCTTTAGGTTGCTTAACTGGTAGCTTGTAACTATGGTGAATTGAACATTCCTTACAACCCCCGGGAGCCCAATCCATCTTCGCCCGTCTCAGAAATCTCATTGAACTGATTTACAGAAAGTCCAGCGAGAGTCTCACACGGCCCTTCACTCCTGCATCAAAGCACTCACGTCTGGACTGAACCACAGCTTTAGTTCACAGGACCGGTTGCTGTGTGGCTGCCAACGCAGCAGGGGGTTTCAGTAATGGGTCACCACTGCCACCCTGGCTCACACACGAGTGCTTTTACATATTAAGTTAAACTTTTGTGAGATTTTAGGCGTAGTCACATCACACCTTTGAGCTCTTAATATGGTATACTGTATAAATGAGACTGTCCCCCAAAAATAACGACCTCATAGGTCGTTTGTGCAAGCACCTTATTACGACGTAAAGTGACGTATTAAGGGATTAGTGTGTAGCGGCAGTAGCTTATACAAGCTGTTGTTACATTTTAAGGTTTTTGCCCTATCAGATTAGACACATTTTATTTTATGAATTTGTAAATGTAGTAACAGTTTCATAAACATTTATGGTTTTAAAGATATTTAAAGGTATTTATTGCATAAAACAGTATAATAGTATTACAAACCATTCGTGTTGCAAACCTTGCGAACTGAAGCCATACGATTACTTTATATGAAGAACTTTGTGATCAAAACGCAAGGTCAGATCTCATTCAAACATAAACCAGCATGACGTAGTCAGTCACAAGAGCCAATAGCGCTTCACATTCATTAACGTAATGATGCAATCGGTCACGAGACACACGAGAGCCAATGCCTTTCACAATCTTAGATGACGTATCATCGCTTCTTCTGGAGGGCGGCAGTTTTTGAAGTCAGTCATAGGTGTCAATTACACTGGGGACATGTCCCGACCACTTTTTGAAATGGCTGATTTTGTCCCCACCACTTTTTGAAAGCAATTGGTTAAAATATTCTGAAAAATTAAGCGATACCTGTGGTTTTGTGGTCCAGGGTCACATATGTTGCATTGTTTGCTTATGGTGTGTATTGTTTTAAATATGTAATGAATTTCATTGTAGTCATTGTCTTAACGATGCTGCTGTTTTCTACAGTATGGTGCTTTGGCACTGTTCGGTTGAGCTGGTGTTGCAGGGACTGTTATGGTGCATTCCCACCAGCCGCGGTAGAGGCGGCAAAAACGCGCTATTCACGCGTAGTTGGACGCTTGAACATTTGAGTTCACTCGCTTCATTCGCGCGTGAATTCTAGTCATTTGAGAGATTCACGCGGAAATTTATGTCATGGGAGGGGCTTCTGCTACTCCGCTGAGACTTCGCGCTGCGCTCGCTCCTGTAATCACGTCACTACTTCAGCAAGGTCCTGATTGGTTAACGCAGCGTGGAATTCCGTTGAAGTTCAGATTTTTCAGCACGCGCATTTTCCGCGTCAACGCTCAACTCGCCGCACTCACCGCGCCGCAGGATGCCTAATCACTTCTTTGCATTGACTTAACATTTAAATCACTCGCGCTTGCCGCGTCTATCGCGTCTCATGTGAACCCTGCATTACATGTGCAGTCGACATTGTTGAGGGTTTTATGCAGAGTATTTTCGTGTTGTTGTCTGGCCTACGCTATGTCCATTTTTGATGCGCCGTTATTCAATATTTTTCCCATCTTGCTATAATGTTTTTTCATCTGATCTTTTGTCCCCACCACTTTCCAACACAAACTGACTCCCCTGGAATCAGTGTATGTCCAGATCTGATATTTACAGCGGATTGTCAACACTTTTGGATCTTTTCTTTAAATAAATTGATCGTTTGACCTCGGTACACTTGGAATATTTTAAGTCAATTTTTAAAAAGTTGTGACTGTTTTGTATGCCGTGTTTATATCATATAATAAATAAATGGGTACGTTATTTGCCCTAAATGCCTTAATAGTGTAATGTGTAATAAAATACAATTAATCCTGGTGGTTTAAATTGAAAATCTTATCCTAGTACATGTCATCATAGCAAAAATATATATCACAAAATATTATTTTATACCCTAATATATTAAGTTTCACCTGTTGCCGGTAGAGGTGCTAATTTAGTAAATGCATCTATTTGTCGTATTTGGTGAAATGGATGAACGACCAAAGCAGTCATATGGGTTGGAGAATAGGTTGTTTTTCTTTCAATTATTTCTATTTTGTCCTTTTAAGTGTTTGTGAAAATTCTCATTTTGGGCTCTCAATCTCAATCTTACTCTTTTTAACAACAGTACATGTGAAACTTTAAACCACACTTGTTTCACTTCTGTTTTGTACAGCAGTTTCATGCCCACACACTTTTCTCTATTTTAACTACAGTTTATTCTGCATGTTTTCCCAAAGGAAATATGTTTTGCTCAGTGGTTGTTGTTTCCTAAGCTCGAGGGGCCTCAGTAGTTTTTCAGCCATTGCCATTCAATGATCAGCTTCATCTCAGAAGTTTCAGCCAGAATCCATTAGTTGAAATAAAAAAAATAACAAAAGTGTAAGACTGCACGACTCAGATCATTTGGTTATGGATATTAAATAAATATTACATTTCATACTAAGATTTCTGATTTTGCAGACTTGATTTTATTCCCAGTTTTAAAAATCCTCTCAGGAGAATAATCTGAGAATTAGGAGATTTATGCAAAAATCTCCATTACCTCTCCATTTAACTCAATTCTCTGGTCAATTAAGAGAAAGCATTTGCATGAAAAAAAAAACGTGTTCCTGATGAGTTTTATGGTGATCTGTAATTCTGTGATTATCCACTAGATGGCCCAATTTTATAAAAATGTATTTTAAAAAATATTAAAGCAACACTATGTAGTTTTTTACCTTTAAATAATGTCTCTAAAATTATTTTAGTGATAGAACAACTTTTAACTGAACAAATTGTACTGTTGCTGCAACCTGAGCAGCCTCCTAGCTGCTACAAGCACACTCTGAAAGTGGTGGTGGAGGGTAGGAAACACAGCCCTGCCCCTCCCCCTGGCTGCAGAAGAGTGTCTGATACCAGGCACTGTTGCGCTTTTCAACCACATGGGGGAGCTGTAAGTCATTTTTACATGGAAACTACATAGTGCTGCTTTAACAAACTGAAGCAAAAAAATATATTAATTTTACACTCTGTGTATGTTTTGATAATCGTTCTGAATCTGTTCATTAACAAAATTCCTTCACAAAAATGCAATTATTTCAGCTTTTTTCTAAAAAAATATTTTTGAAGAAAAATACCCATATTTAAGAGTTTATAAGCAGAGAAAAAAAATAGGATGAAAGTATTGTTTGTTTATTGTTTGTTTGAAAGCAGAGGGTCTTTTCTTTCATTTGAAATATTTGTACTTGTGAAAATCACAAAAAATGGTGGCAGGCAACTTTAAAAAAAAAAGGCTGGCGGGGAATTAGTTAACCTCTATGCTGTTGTTTATATGATGTTATTTGTTGGGCTGTATGCATAAAGAACCTTCAACATTCACAGAACCTGTTGCGCAAAAGCTTTTTTGAATAGTCTACAGACAATTAAAATAAAAAAAGGTTCTTTAAAACCTTTAGTTAAAGGTGCAGTGTGTACATTTTAGTGGCATCTAGTGGTGAGGTTGCGAATTGCAACCAATGGCTTGGTTAACTGCTCACCCATCGCATTTAAAATGCATAGAGAAGCTACGGTAGCCAACACCAGACAAACATGCAATCTTCGGAGACAGCTTCGTAAAAAAGTTTGTCATAAACTGTTGCCTACAATCCGTGTGTTTGTTGTAGTCCAAGAAAAGAGATTTACGCTGGAGACGAGTCATCGTTTACTTTGGGGTTTGCACTTTTTGCATATCATTCACATGTACTAATACACACTTACACAAAGGAAATGTAAAATCGTGAATCGAACCATAGGAACTCTTTAAGCAAGGGTGTAATGTTACATTTAAAGGTGCAGTGTGTAAATTTTAGCGGCATCTAGTGGTGAGGTTGTGAATTGCAACCAACGGCTCAGTCCAATGCTCACCCCTCGCTTTGAAACAAATAGAGAAGCTACTGTAGCCACCACTAGACAAATATGTCATCGTCGGAGACAACTTAATAAAAAAAATGTCCGTTAAGGGCTTCTGTAGAAACATGGCGGCACAAAATGGTGACCTTCATGTTAGGGGACCCTCAGTGTGTAGATAAAAATGTCTCATTCTAAGATAATAAAAACATAACGGTTCATTATAAAAGGTTTTTATACACCCTTGATAATATAGTTTTGTATATTATTTTGCATTTCTGTCAAGAGATCCTTCAAAAAATGACATACTGCACCTTTAAAAGGTTCTTTGGGGAACCAAAAATGGTTCTTCTAAATGGCATTGCTGCAAGGAACCCTTTCAGAACCTTTCTTTTCAATAGTATATGTTACTGTAACATCTGAATGAGGATGAACTGCATGCATTAAAAACATTGCGCTTGCATTTCATCGAGATCAAGAGGATTTTTGGTAGCTGAGGTTTGATGGCTGGAATCAGGTAGTTTAAGGTCAGGAAGCACTGGGACATTCCTCTGCCTCCATCTTTCTGTCTTTCAGTGTCTCTCTCTCTCTCTCATCTCTCTGAGGGAAACAGCTGTGCTGCTCCTGAGGAAACTCTTGTTATTACTCATCAGAGAGGTAGTTCGGATAGATAGAATATGATTTTGGACACAGTTTAGAGCTCGGATGCAGTTTATGGTCCAGAACGCAAGGAAGAAGGGGCGGTTACTGTTACAGTTTTTTGGAAGAATGTCACTTTTGGCCTGAGTCCACAATGACTTCTGTGAACCCTGCGATATTTTCCAAATGCATTAAGGGAGATTCTTTGGCCACATCCTTTGACTTTTTGGCTTTAATTATTTGTTGTTTGTTGTTTTTATTTAGTATCTTGTTCTGGTTTGACATTTAGGTCAAACACGCTATTTATTTTCAGATAATATTTTGATAAAATATATTTTATAGATTTTTATAAAATATTATATTCAGATAATATACTGTATTATTATTGTGTTAAAATCCTAACAAAATGTTGTCTAGTGTTTTATATGCATTTTTAATAGATTTACATTTACGTTTTCACATAGATTATTGCACTGATTCATGATTTCCAAATGCACAGGATAAATAATAATAATAAAAGTTAATGCCTATTTTTTGGGCTTTTTCTATCTTCGTTAAACTTTACATGAGTGAACCAAGGTTCATAAACTTGCAGTTGCCAAATAAAATGAACTCATTTTCTATTTTATTTATTTTTTGCAGGCTTTTGTCTTGATCTCTGCAGTGTACTGGACTATACAGTGTGTGAACCAGCAAACTAACAAGGTGAAGAAACAAAACTAGAGAAACTGACATCAACAAACATTTTTCTTAACTTTTAGAAAAAGCTCATATTTGCTATACTATATACTAGCCTACTATATTACCCATGCTCTACTGTACTACACTAATTGTTGAAAGCTAAGCTGTCAGTAAGCAACATGGATAAGCTTAAATACAGAAGGTACCTGGTTTATATCAAGATTGAATAGCATTTGAACATTTAAAAGTTTCAATGTATACAGAAAGTACCTGACCAGACCTATAACTAAACAATGGAGGACCGACATGTTTTTACGTTAATGTGATTTATTTTTTAATTAATTTATCATCTTTTATAGATCTTAATGTTATTAAAATTATACTTTTGATTTATTTTTAACAACTTGTAATAGTATATAATAAACCTAATATACCTCATAATAAAGATCTGCTCACTGTGGTCTGATTGACTGTAGTTCTACAAATAACCACTAGGAGGTGATAGCACTATTTCTCAAATCAAATTACTTTCAGCAGAATACATACTGTATGGGTACTGGCCTCTACCCATCCAGTACTCATCATATACAGTATACATAATATACTGTATACATAAATAATTTGAATATTGGAACCCAAAGCACTAACAACATGTATCCATGTAAATGTTAAATGTATGAAGAAAAGCTGTGTAAATGATACTATATATTTAGCATAAAATTTCCCTGGCATAAAACGTACCCTCAGAAAAAAGGTACAAGAAGGTACAAAAGTTTTCACTGGGGCGGTACCTAAAAGGTGCATATTGGTACCTCAAAGGTAGCCCACACATTGGTAGAGGTACATACTGGTTCCTCAAAAGTACATATCTGTACCAAAATGGTACATATTAGGACCTTTTAAAAGGTACCGTCCCAGTGACAAGATTTGAACCTTTTTTCAGAGAGTGTAGCTTGTTTTACATTAAAAGTCGCTTTCTAACATGATGTGTTTTGTTGCTGTAATTAAATGAGGCGTTATAGTGAAAATGGTTTATGACCAATTTGGAGGTCTGGACCAGTAGACCGCTGGAGGTGTGTCTGAGTTTGCAATGTTACTCAACCGTTATTATTATTCCCTTTATTTAACCAGATAAAACTTTCTGAGATTAAAATCTCTTCTACAGAAGTGGCCAAGATGAGCAACACAGTGTTAAAAAAAACACATCAGACACAACATAAACACATCATTGATACAGATTAAAAACATTTACAAATTGTTTCTTCCTTTAACAGCTCAATATTAAAAGATTTTAAAATATTCATCGACACTAGGTCACTAGCTAATTTCAAGGTATTCAAAGTTCCAATCACTGGGTGCCGCGTACCAAAATGCTTGTTTTCCAAATTCAGTTCATATAGATGGTACTGAAATGATGTACCATTCTTGTGAACGCAAAGAATAAGCTCCAGAAGATTTAAGTTGAGTAAGAGAGCAGAGATATTGAGTCAACTGTCCCAAGATAGATTTATAAATAAGTTATTTCTTATTAAAGATAACTGCAGTTCAGCAACAATAATGTAAAGCTGCTGTTCATCACAGTGCACCTGTTTGACACTGTGACTGTACATTATTTTCAACATTTACTAGTGCTCTGTGTAAGCTGAATGGTTGCTGTAAGTGTATAATTAAAATGTTGCACTTCCTCTCAAAGTTATTCTAACATTGTCCTAAAATAAAAAAAAATATCTTTCGGAATCATTATTTTTAACTTAAAACTAAAAATTTGCCAAAAAGTACATTATGAACAGTTAGGGATTATAAACATAATCAAAGTATCTTTAAGTAAAATATTTGCAATTTGTTTGGGCAGCTAATTCAGCAGTCCTATCTACTCAATGGTTAAAGGGGGGGTTCAATGGTATTTAATGGATTCTAACTTATTAACACAGTTATAGAGTTGTTTCCTCATGCTAAACGTAAGTGTCAAAAAAGCAGTTGGGCGTGTTACAGAGTATTTCTGTGCCGAATGCACTTCACCAGGGTTCGTACAAGTTTCGGAAAGTTTTTTTCGATTACAGGTCCAACTGACGTTTCAGGGGTTTTCTATACGTATCAATTCTTTATATGGGCACATTCCCCGGAAAACCCCGCCCACCTGTCAATCAGCGGGAGACGCCAGAACTTGCAAACATCTTATCACGCCACTCAGCTTTGTTTAATTTCAAAACTCAACAATGGCACGAATGAAGAAGTGTGTTTTTGGATGTAAGGTGAAGACATCCAGCCTTATGGAAACAATGGATATAGTTTATTATCCGGGGTAGCTGCAGAGTTTTGCGTGTGTGTTTGATGCGCTGGATTTTCCCAACCGGGTCATGACGAGTTGCACGCGGTAAGTAAGACTTCTGTCTTATGTTGGAAATAGGTGCGTGCATATTATATAAATGACACAAACATGTAGTGAATCATAAGTAATAAGTGTTGTATAGTGTTGCATGACTCATACTCGCTCCTCCCGCGGTATAACTCCTACTTTTTCATTTTTTCGTACGTTATCGGAAAGATTCGGTAAAGCTAATCTTTCTTTTATAAATCTGATTAAACTAAAGACTCTTCGGAAATATAAAAGATGTCATACTACTCTATAGGTACTCCAGATTAACATCAAAAAATGCATTAACAGCGTTTGTTACATGAGCTTTAAGACATGGGTAACATATTTTCAATATTAACGCATTCTAGTGGACTTCACCCTATTCAATTCATAGTAATACTGCACCATCTTGTTAATATCTACAGTCTTCGGTTTAATACACCATTAGATAACAGTACTAACCATAAGAGTGCTAACCATCAGATCGGCACAAATAAACTATGAATTGCACTGGTAACAATATTCAATTATGTCAAATGTTTAATGTGGTAAAAATAACAGGCTTGTTCCACACACACAGCATTCATGAAAATGACAGATGGGTCCAGTTAGGCTTACAAATGTTGTTTTCTGCTGCCAGAAAAGACCCAAATGACTCATGTTCAGATTATAGCATTGCACCAACTGGCAGCCCTTTAAAGGAATCGGGTCTCCTTCCCTGGATGAAACTCGGCTACGGGATGTTGACCACGGCAAAATATACAGGTATTAAGGGATTTGTGGCCTCATTTAGCCTTGTTACAAGATTGTTTGTCAAATTGTGTGTTGTTTATGTTAAGTGGTCCAGCTTTGCTATCTTCTAAGCTTCTAAACAGCCGTTTATTTAAAGGGACAGTTCATCCAAAGTTGTTCAATTTCACAAAACTTTTGTGGTGCTTTTGCATCATCTTTATAAGCACGGTGATTTCCAGACACTGCATTGGCCTTAAAGCAGCGTTTCTCAAAGTGTGGGGCGTGCCCCACTGGCGGGGATAGGAACATTACAAGTCAGGCGTGACAAAACGGAGGAAATTTGGTAATTTTTGTGCCCCATCTCTATTAATTTATTTATTTATTGACCATACACTCAAAACAACACATTCAATTAAACAACATCAGACTGTGAAAAAAATGGCATAGCCTTCGAGAATGAATTTACAGAGGAATGTTAATTAAAGTGGAACAAAAACTTTATAGGTTGTAGCGGGTATTAAGGTTAACAATGGATACATTTGTGACAAAGAATAAAAACTGTAGATTCAGCACCAAGAAAGAAAACCCAGATAGACAGTTGACCTATCCAAATAGCCGGCTGAAAAGAAAGTATAATGACTTTTGTCAGAGGAAAAATGCAAACATAGTTGTTATTTACTTTTAAACCAAGTCTTATTTTGTGCTAAGTGACAAACATTGCACATTTATTTTCTATATTGAAAGTGTTTAATGGGATAGTTCACACAAAATGAAAATTCTGGGATCATTTACTCACTCTCATGTTGTTACCTTTAATGCTATTATGTTTTAAAATATGATGTGATCAAATCGGTTTCAGCGGTTAAACTTAAAGCCTTGAATACCATTTTGTTGGGGACAGGTGGGGCTCAGAACCCTTCCCTACCTCCAAAATGGGGAATGGCAGAACATTTTTGAGAAACACTGCCTTAAAGCATCACAAATTTAACATATAATTAAGTTTCATTTATAGTTAACTACAATTAATAGGTTATGACAGAGTCCCAGTCAGGAGACTGGGAAAGATGCAGAAGACATGAAGACATGTCAGTCATTTCACACCTCATAAATTCTCGTTCTGCTCATGGGACGTAAACAAAACAGATGGACCAGCTGTCCGATGTCGAGCATATGATGGAGGAAAAACTGAATTCATAAGGAAACCAAACTGTGTTTTTATGTTAGACATACTGTACACTGTAAAAAATCATTGTTACTCTTAAATGTTTAAGTTTAAATAACTTTTTTGACTAGTTAGAAGTTAAAGCTTAAGCCCATAACTAGTCAGGAAATTCCATAAAAATTACAGTGTTACCATGGGTTCACACCAGCCGCGTTTGAGGCGTCAAAATCACGTCTACCGCACCTAGTTTGCTGCTTGAACAGTTTACGTTTACTCGCTTCATTCATGCGTGAAATTCTAGTCATTGAGACATTCATGCGGAAATTCGCATCATGGGAGGGGCTTCTGCGACTCCGCTCACTTCCTGTAATCACGTCACTACTAGAGCAAGCTTCTGATTGGTTAACACGGCACGTTTTTCTGTCAAAGTTCAAATTTTTCAATTCGCGAGTTTGCAGGCGAACGTTCAATTCGTGCCATGAGGCGGAATCGCGTCTTTTGCACCACGCTAAATGCCTTATTGATGCCGCGAGACCTCTAGACATGCCTCAACGTGTCTTTACATTGACTTAAAGGACAAGTTCGGTATTTTACACTTAAAGCCCTGTTTTCAGATTGTTTATGATGAAATAGAACGGTTTTGACTGAAATGCGGCTGCCCCGAGAATTTTCAGGTGTTTGTTGTTTCACCTCCCACCTCTACAATGGGTGTATAGGTGCACTGGAACAATCCTTCCTAAAATGCATTAAACTTTCGTTTACAAAGACGTGAAACTCACCGAGTGGTCAGGGGTGTTCACTGATATGCTCACACAAAAATCACTGCAAAAGCAACCTGGTCTCATGGGAAATACGTACCTCTGTACACTTTTTTGCAGGACCACAAATATGTACTAACAGGTACGTATTGCTAAAGTTTTGAAAAATAAACGTCCACTGGGGTCGCTAAAGAGAAGAACTCCATGTGACATAATTAGGAGTTGCATTACATTACATCGCGAGATTTAACAACGCATGTTGGTAAGTTAAGTCTCTTTAATTTGATATAAAGTTTATTACTCTATATAAATCAGGTTAAACGTGTTCAATTCAATCGCTGTTTTATATCTGTCAGTTCTGCTTAGGTTTATTGTATCTCAAAATGATTTTAAATCAGCAAATCGTAACTAAAGCGATTAAATGCCATCTTCAGCTTTTACGTGACGTGCAGATTCGACCAGTTTATAATAGTCATATTAGGATAAAGGTAACGCGATACGCGTCGAGTTTACCATGCTTTACCACGGTAACAGTATATTTCGGCTACTGCGTGCTAAAATCCGATTCGCGTCGAATTTACCATGCTTTACCACGGTAACAGTTTCGGCTACTGCGTGCTAAAATCCGATTCGCGTCGAATTTACCATGCTTTACCACGGTAACAGTATATTTCGGCTACTGCGTGCTAAAATCCGATTCGCGTCGAATTTACCATGCTTTACCACGGTAACAGTTTCGGCTACTGCGTGCTAAAATCCGATTCGCGTCGAATTTACCATGCTTTACCACGGTAGCAGTGTATACTCTCACCTCGGGCCCCCCCCTCCCGGAATGTTTTGGATGTCTTCATATATAACACCTCCCTTACGAAAACTAACCATGGTTTTATTGTGGTAAAAGTGTAGTAACCATGTTTTTTTGTGTATTGATTACTATGAGCAAAACCATGGTTTTACTACAATAAGCATGGTTAAACTATGGTTTTTGAAAACCATGGTAACTACAAAACAACCATGGTTTTGACAAACACCTGATTCCACTCATCAGTCTTGTTTCAGAATGTTTAAAACGTTCCTTAATTAACACACTAACAAGCTAATGAACTGAATCAGCCCTTACAAAATTTAACCATGGTTTTATTCCAATTAAAAAAAAAACATGGTTACTGTAACTACAATAAGCATGGTTAAACTATGGTTTTTGAAAACCATAGTTAAACCATGGTTATTGTAGTTACTGCAGTAACCATGTTGTTTTTTTTTTTTTCTTTTGTAGTAAAAACCATGGTTAAATTTTGTAAGGGCTGATTCAGTTCATTAGCTTGTTAGTGTGTTAATTAAGGAACGTTTTAAACATTCTGGAACAAGACTAATGAGTGGAATCAGGTGTTTCATATAAGGAGACATTTAAAACATTTTGGGAGGGGGACCTTGAGGACTGAAGTTGGGAACCACTGACCTAAAGGATTATTAGGAACACCTGTTCAATTTCTCATTTATGCAGTTATCTAATCAACCAATCACATGGCAGTTGCTTCAATGCATTTAGGGGTGTGGTCCTGGTCAAGACAATCTCCTGAACTCCAAACTGAATGTCAGAATGGGAAAGAAAGGTATGGCGTTTGATCGGACCCAGCACGCGCGGAGGCCACGCGCGAGTGAGAGATGCGAGCACGCGGACACTATTCGAGCGCTAAAAAGCAGAACACAATTGTGTAAAGCATCCTTGCGAGAGCGCACCTCCGCTCAGCACGCACAAATGCAGTCACGCGAGCAAGGGCTTGGATGAGCTTTTGCGCGACTCTGGCTCTCTCTGTGCTCTCGCAGCTGTACCGCACGCGCTCGCTCGATCAATATGACTTTTGGGTCTTTGGGGGCGGGACATTGACTGGTGTCTTCGTGCCTGTGATTGGTTGGTTGATTTAATCAGTGATTCGTTCTCAGATCTTCTGTTCTCGATTCGTATCCGGTCAATCTAGGTAGAGAAGACACGTTTTAATAGGACCATTATGTCGGAGCACGTCCTTTTAAAACATTGTCTTGTTTGATCCATGAAATAGGCTGCAAACCAAACAATAATGCCAATTTTATTATATATTTTGTTTACTGTTTATCATCCTGCAATATATACTATAGGCTACATATTGACATTGTCAGGTTACAGAGTTGGTTCAGACTTAGCATTAGCAAACTTTAGTATAGTCCTGTACAATATAATATATATATATATATATATATATATATATATATATATATATATATATATATATATATATATATATATATATATATATATATATATATACTCTGTTGTTGTATTTGAGTTTCATTTCATTTGCCATAATATGGTTGTTAAATTATCTACATATTAAACAACAAACAAAATACATACCTTAAAAAGGGGCATATTGTTTTATGTTTGCATGGTTTAAACAAGACTAATGTTTTAACATAGATTACCTACTCTGACATAATGATCATATTAAAACATGTTTTCTCTACCTAGATTGACTGGAGATGGATTGTGGACCAAGAGATCATGCATGTCACTAATCAAATCAAACAACCAATCACAGATGCAGAGACATCAGTCAATGTCCCGCCCCCAAAGTCGCAAAAGTAATCGCGAGCGAGCGCGTGTGGTGCAGCTGTGAGACCATAGAGAGAGTCGAGCAAGTGCTCATCCAAACCCTTGCTCACGTGACTGCATTTGTGCGCGCTGAGCGGAGGGGCGCTCTCGCGAGGATGCTTTTTCCGCGTGCGAATAGTTTTCTGCGCCATGTATCTCTCCCTCGCGCGTGGTTTTTGTGCGTGCGACTTTTGGGTCTGATTAAACGCCATAGAAAGGTTTTAAGGATTTAAGCAATTTTGAGTGTGGTATGGACTGATTCAACCTGACAGAAGAGCAACTGTGACTGAAATAACCACTCGTTACAACCGAGGTATGCCGCAAAGCATTTGTGAAGCCACAACATGCACAACCTCGAGGTGGATGAGCTACAACAGCAGTAGACCCCACCGGGTACTACTTATCTCCACTACAAATAGGAAAAAGAGGCTACAATTTGCATGAGCTCACCAAAATTGTTGAAAAATGTTGCCTGGTCTGATGAGTCTCTGTTGAGACATTCAGATGGTAGAGTCAGAATTTGGCATAAACAGAATGAGAACATGGATTCATCATGCCTTGTTACCACTGTGCAGGCTGGTCGTGTAATGGTGTGGGGGATGTTTTTTGGCACACTTTAGGCCCCTTAGTGCCAATTGGGCATCGTTTAAATGCCACGGCCTACCTGAGCATCGTTTCTGACCATGTCCGTCCCTTTATGACCACCATGTACTCATCCTCTGATGGCTACTTCCAGCAGGATAATGCACCATGTCACAAAGCTTGAATCATTTCAAATTGTTTTCTTGAACATGACAATGAGTTCACTGTACTAAAATGGCCCCCACAGTCACCACATCTCAACCCAATAGAGCATCTTTGGGATGTGGTGGATGGGAGCCTCGTGCCCTGGATGTGCATCCCACAAATCTCCATCAACTGCAGGATGCTATCCTATCAATATGGGCCAACATTTCTAAAGAATGCTTTCAGCACCTTGTTGAATCAATGCCACATAGTATTAAGGCAGTTCTGAAGGCGAAAGAGGGTCAAACACAGTATTACTATGGTGTTCCTAATAATCCTTTAGGTGATTGTATTAAGTGCGTTGTTTGTAGCTCTAGCATGATAAGCGTTGCATTTACCATGCTTTTACCACAGTAACTATAGATCTACTGTGTTATTTGTAGTTAAAACAATACGCATTGAAGTTACCATGCTTTTTAAGATAAAGCATGTATGTTGCATTGTTGCTTTGTTTTAATGCCATCAAAACTTGAATTTCTTACACTCTGCGGCTCCAGAGTGCGAGTGAAATGATTATAATAGCATCAGGCAGAGGAAGCAACCGACAAACAGGTTAACCTCAAAATCATCATTAAATAATTTTCCGACTTCTAACAAATTTCAACCCTGGACAGCATTAATTTAAATATTCATACATTTGTGCAAAATATACTTTGATCATTCACTTGTATGTATCATACATAAATGCATTTATATAACATTTTAAGAAAGTTTTAAACTGTACAGATTATGACAAATCACATTTGTTTTTTAAGATGGAAAAGAGAGAAGACAAACTTCACCGAAAGATTTTGGAGGAAAAGGCCAAATTCGTTGTGACTATAGATGAGTACAACAGGGCAGCACCTGAAAAACTGCTGTCAGCTGATACAATTCTGGCATCTGGGAGTTACGCATGGCCATGGGTATGGAATGAGCATGGTATGTCTTGTTACTCATTCCAATTTAAATATATTTAGTATAATGTGTATTTATGTTTTTACTTTCATGCTGTAGGACGGTCGTCACCAATCCTGGTCATGGGGGGTCTCTGCAGATTTTAAATGAAACCTCTGCTAATTAGCCATGACTGCTGCTTCCTACTGGTAAAGTGTATGGTTCTCTAAATTCTGCAGAGCATGGATTACAATTATATATTAATTACTAAATATTTGTTGTTCTTGTTTGATAGTTACCGACCAGGACTGTGGGCTTTCTGACAGTGGAGTTCTAGGACTTCACTTCCTGCTAAAGAAAAGACAATACTACATCATCTCCTCTGTTTGCCAGTTGTACTGTACTGTGCTTGACAACTTTTCTGAGCTGTTTGGGAACATAAAAGATGATGATTACTTTAGGGAAATTCACATGGATGAGGAGGATATCCACTATTGTGGTGGTGGTGGTGATGATGATGATGAGGATGAGTATGAAAAGTCATTGTTTCCTCAGTCAGTATAAAGTGTACACTCAAGTCAGATTTTAAAGACAAGGTCAAGGTTAAACCAGGATTATGCCTTAGCTAAAATTGGACATTTACACTACTTTTAAAAATGTGACTTACAAATAAACTTACTGATGTGCATCTTGAGACAAAATTATGGCACTGATATATTTAAAGATATGTCAGTAAAAGTTGTTTTTTTTGTTAAGACAGCTCAAATATACATTTTAGTTTGGGACTAGGCTTAGGCCTTGTGATCGATTGAAGTTGCAATTCACTAGTGTAGTGGATGAAAACTTGTTTAGAATGATAAAGTTGTCTCCCAATAGTTAAATAGTTCATCTTATTTCCCCACGTCCCAAGTTACCTTATGTCATCTATGTGATTATATCTGTATTTTATCTTGTGTATATTACTGAAACTACCAGTTGACCTTTTTGTCTTTAATATTAAGCATCACATATATAGACTCCACCACATAAATATAGACTGTCTTTTTTAGTTTCAGTTAATTAAACAAGACTGTATGCTGTGATGTTTATCTTAGTAATGTTTTACATTGTTTACATTTACATTACAAAGGTGTTGTGAAAATATGTAATTTTATATTGTTTGTCCAATCATTTTTATATTAGATATTGTAATACGTTGCTGATATTATTAGTGTTATTATTACTGATGTAACATTTATGACTTTTTGGACAGTGTTGTAAAATGCCTTCATTGTTATTCATAAAGTGACAAATAAAATTGACCAAATTCACGTGAAAACAACTTCCCTGTTTTTTATCATAAATTGTACTATTATGATATGTATATTTAATGCTACAAACTTCATTGCTCTAGAATAAAAATCTGTAATTAAAGTATTTGCACAGGCTCATTTCTTTGATTGACATGTAGTCAACGCTTTATGACTAAATGTTTGATAGCCTAAAAGGATAATGGTTATGATAGCAGTCTACAGTAGCCTATGTGCCAGGCAAACCAAACAAATCGATCTACCATCGAAAATGTTAGTATTATATTTATTAAAAAATATCAATATTAAACAGAACATATAGACACGTGTCAATTCAGCAGAATAAAATTAAAAGATCCTTTCGAAAACTTATGGACAGGAGGTCTTTGGTCAGCTAAGTTGTTATGGTGTTCTTTCGCTGCGCAGACCAATTACAATATGACATCAAAGTGCCGCGAGATCGGACTGCTCTTCGTGTTTTCGAGTCCCTCCCGCGATACTTTGATGTCATACGACAATTGGATTTTCGCAGCGCCACATGAATCATCTTTTAACCCATATAAAAAAGTATTCCATGTCGCAAATGATGTTTTGGTGCTACTGTTACACTTGAAATGCTATCAGCTAACAATAACGCGTTTCTTAGCTGAGAAAACTTTTCCTTTACTTGTATTTCAACCCTAAGCATAACCATTTCAATGAACTACAAACCCTGCTGAAAAAAACAACATCAAACCAGCATGCGGACCAGCATGGGAATACTGGTCTATGCTGGTTTAGCTGGTGGTCACCAGCATACCAGCACCAAAACACAACATATGCTGGTCTTGTTGGTATGGGATGTTGGTGCTATTGCTGGTTTGGTGCTGGTTTAGCTGGTGCTAATGCTGGTTTGGGGCTAGTTTAGCTGGTGTTCACTAGCAAACCAGCACCAAACCACAACATATGCTGGTCTTGCTGGTATGCTGTTTTTTCAGCAGAGAATGTCAGCACCATGTTTCCCCATTGTCAGCAATAATATGATGGAGACTTATGGATAATGTAGTTTAACACATTTAGGGATTAAAATTAAATAAATATTACCTTTAATCACTAAATGATTATCCAAATATGTTCATTATGCAAACTTCTGTATATGTCATCTTTGAGGGGCAGCGGGCAGGTTAAAATCTGGTATGGTTAACATGTCTTAAAATGCCTGTATACTACCTTTTCATGTATGTCTGAAAAGTGTGTCCAACGTTATTAAGTAAACACAGCATAAGTAGTTTTCACTTTGATGCACTAATTAGACATTGATTTACAGACTTTTGAAATAGGCTTTTGTCCTCTTACAGAGGTTTTAGGCCTACTGGGCACTTGGGTGTGAAAGGGCAGTAAAACATACACAGATGTATTTGCATAATAAAAGACAACAAACTCTGCTGCGTCACATTTATAACTGTTTTCTTTTTTCTTCTGTTTTATGCACTCAGAAATATGGTACAAAAACTTTCACTGGGACAGAACTCCTTCAAAACAGGTGTTGGCAAGGTCGGTATTGCCGATGTCCTGCAGATTTTAGCTCTAACCCTGATAAAACATTGCCTACAAGTAGTTTAAGATGACTCTTTAGACCTTGATAAGTTGTTCATGTGTGCTTAGAGCTGGAGTTAAACTCTGCAGGATATCAGCACTCCAGACTGATGTTGCCTACCCGTTTTAAAAAGGTCCCAGGGGTGGGCATTCCTGGTCCTGCAAAGTGTAGCTCCAACCCTAATTAACCACACCTGAAAAATCTAATCAAAGACTGCAGTATGAATATGAAATGTCATTCAGGTGTGTCTGATTAAGGTTGAAGCTAAACTTGGAGGACAGTGGCCCTCCAAAACCAATGCACACAGATTTATCCACATTTGGTACCAATATTTACCCATATGCACTCCTTAGGTACTCCGTGTAGTTTCTGAAAGGGCACCACCCCAGTGTCAGCTTTTGTGACTTTATTCTTCTGAGAGTATTCCTACATTAAGATCACATTAGGTTTTATATGGTGTTTTGTAAATTTATATGATGTATTTGTCAGTAATTTTGAAATAAACAGTATGGCTAGGCCACAGATTTTTGTTTATATATTTTATATATATATATTTTTTACAAAATGGCAACGAGAAAATTGTAAATACTTAAGCAATTCATTGTCATAACAGGATAAGAAGTCAGGTCACCCTTATTTTTATACTAAATATTGTTTTAAAGTAGTTACAAAGTAGCAATCAATGAGGTAAAGATCAATAACAAAACAATTTCTATTGTCAAGAAGATATAGTGTGAATTTAGCTGAAGCAATTTAAAAGTTAACTCAGTTCAATTAAATAGCCATGTAATGTTTATCAATCATGAAACATTTTAATCAGCTAAAAGCAACTCTAAAAAGACAATGGTGTTATTATCACCTCAGTTCCAGCTTTACTATTACATGACAGTGTCTGTGCTGTCATACCAGCAAATAACTTAATACCAAGTGTCTTAAGAAGACACCCCCCCATAAAAACAACAACAACAGCAATGCCCATTTAAAATAGGTTTCATCATTTATTTTATTAGCATGATCTGTAGAACAAAATCAAGAGTACAGAGATGACGGTAAATAAAGACAACCATGTAAACATTCAGTAGACATGTAAAACTTCATTGTTTACCAGGCCACTCAATATAACAACAAGGTTCAGAGTTCATGTAGGTAGTATGTAGCACATTATTGTCTTAAATATTCATTTCTAGGAGAAGGAAATTTGTATTTCCTTTTTATCCAAATCAATTATGAAATAAAAATCACAAGAACTTATTTATAAAATGTTGTATATAAACATCTTTAATACATAGTATTCACCACACATTAGTGTAACAACAACATGTGTAGATGTGTTGACAACAAAACTGTTTTTTTTCCTGATTTTAATATCTAAATATCAATACATTTTGACAACAACAGACCTTCAAGAATAAGACAAACTAAAGTGTTAAACAAAATGTATAGAATAACTTTCTATGATGACAAATACTGTATTGATATGTATAATGGCATGTTTTTAAACAGACACATACTACTGTACAGCATCCTCAGACACCCAGGAACTTCTTGCCACTATAAAGGAAAAAAAAACAATTTAGTTGTACACAGTGTTGTTTAAAAAACAGAGTGCCGCAGGGGTGACCTACTTTTGTAGGCTAACCCGGAAGTTAGCAGTACAATGTTTCCCTTTCTAAAAAGCCCATTCATTATCCCATAGACTTTTGATTCAAATATGAATAGGCTTTTTATTGAGGGAACCAGTGTCCCGCTAATTTCTGGGTTAGGCTACAAAATAAGCCATACCTGCAGCACACTATTAAAAAGATTCTGTCATCACTCGCTCTCATGTTGTTACAAACCTGTTTAAACTTCTTTGTTCCGATGAACACAAAGAAAGATATTTTGAGAAATGTTTGTAACCAAACCATTCATGGACATTTACTTTCATGGTATTCTTTTGTCCTACCATGGAAGTGAATGGGGTCCATGAACGTTTAAGGGCGCACTCACACTATCCAAACCAAACTGCGCTCGGGCGCGTTTGACCCCCAAAGCCTGGTTTGTTTGAAAAGTGTGATTGCTCTGTTCCGCGCCCGGGCACGGATTGGTTAATCGCGCCACGGCCGGGTTGCAGAGGTGGGCCAGAGCCCGGTTCACTTGGGCTCAGGCGCGGAAGGCTGTGGTGTGAGCGCATTCGCGCCTTAACGCGATTCAAAAGGTGAAGACGTCAGCTGCGCGACCACTCACCTTCATCTGCCGCCGTAAAAACCTTTTGATGCGCACAGCGGGGTTACGTCAATGTCCGAGCTGCGCACGTGACAGATCAACTAAGGAATATGATGACATGTGAGAAGGCTGTCTGTAATCGCGCACCAAACGACTCCGAATAAAAAACACAGACTTATTATTATGGTGGGTTCCAGTGTTAAGGGAGAGCTTTACTTCCTGCTTTTTTCAAAACAATCGCATTTTAATGACGAAAGCGCGCCCGGACTCGGATCGACAAAAAGTACAGTGTGAGCGCGTGCACCTGGGGGAGTAGGGAGGGGTGACAATCGCGCTGGGGCATGGTTTGGTTTGGTTTGGATAATGTGAGTGCGCCCTAAATAACCAATAACCAGTAAACTCGAGTGGATTTAATTTAGCAACTATCAATATTAAAATAAAAGTAATTTACCACAGCTGTGGTCTCTGGCCGCAGTTGCGGGGTTGCTGACAGTAGTCGCAGGGCCTCTGATGGTAGTGGTGGACTCTCTGGCCACAGTTGCGGAAACGCTGACTGTAGTGACAGGGTGGTTGATTGTAGTGGTGGGGCCTATGACGGTAATGGAAGGGTCTCTGGCCACAGTGGTGGGGTCGCTGACTGGAGAGGCGGGGTCTTCGGCTGCAGCGGTGGGGTCTCTGACCATAGTGGTGGGGCAACTGACTCTAGAGGGGCAACCTGTAGAAAATTGCAGAGAACCATTAGACATATCAATTAAAAAAATAGTGTATAATGAAAAAGTCAAATTAGTGTTACATTGAGTTATGACGCCCACATTGCCATGAGTTAAACCATATAATTAATAAACAATTACTAAAACATCATACAACCAACATTTTCTGGAGGGTCAAGGGCAAACATGTAGGTAAACAAGTTAATAGGTGGTCAAATGTATAAATACATTGGCCAACCTCCAAAAACAGCCTCATATAGTCGCATGATAGGTATTAAAAGATGGCTCTGAATACGTTTTTTACCTTAAATTTTGGTAGAGTGGTGCAGGATTCTCTGCAAAGTTATAAATAACATTGGTAAGACACCAAGTATTTCCAACTTGTGGAGCTGGGAAGAGAAAACAAAATAGACTAAACCAGAGTATCCAGTCAAACAAACATAATAAGAAAACAAATATAAGTATGTAGTGCAAATATGAGTATCTATTTATTAATATTGAAATAAATGAAACTTACCAGCAAGTCTATAGAATTAATCATTTTGCAGAAATTGCCATCTTTTTTATTTGGTTGCCCACTGTCCATCAAATGACTGATATGGAGTAACTGCAAGACAAAAACAATGATTGGACATGAAAGGTATTAAAAGATAGGTAAGTGTTGTGATAGCGCTGCTTTTATTACAAATTAAAAGGCTAAACTACAGTGACTGTGTTTAAACCATGGCAATGGTTTGTGTTACTGTGCTTTAACTGAATACAACACATTAGTACAGTTACTGTGCTAAAAGCATATATGCAATGCTTACTGTACCATATACCACAGTAGACCTACCATTGTAAGGTTTGTGTTTACTAAAAAAAGGGTTTGGTACTATGCATTAAGCACATGTACCACAACAGAAATAACTTTACTATGGTAGCAGCACGATACAGGTTGTGTTTTCTAGGCTTTAACTAAAAATAACACACTAAATCTACAGTTACTGTGGTAAACGCATGGTAAATGCAATGCTTATCAGGCTTTAACTTCAAACATCGCAGTAAATACACCCACCTAAAGGATTAGGAACACCATACTTATACTGTGTTTGACCCTCTTTTGCCTTCAGAACTGCCTTAATACTACGTGGCATTGATTCAACAAGGTGCTGAAAGCATTCTTTAAAAATGTTAACCCATATTGATAGGATAGCATCTTGCAGTTGATGGAGATTTGTGGGATGCACATCCAGGGCACGAAGCTCCCGTTCCACCACATCCCAAAGATGCTCTATTGGGTTGAGATCTGGTTACTGTGGGGGCCATTTTAGTACAGTGAACTCATTGTCATGTTCAAGAAACCAATTTGAAATGATTTAAGCTTTGTGACATGGTGCATTATCCTGCTGGAAGTAGCCATCAGAGGATGAGTACATGGTGGTCATAAAGGGATGGACATGGTCAGAAACAATGCTCAGGTAGGCAGTGGCATTTAAACGATGTCCAATTGTCACTAGGGTCAAAGGAAACATCCCCCACACCATTACACGACCAGCCTGCACAGTGGTAACAAGGCATAATGTATTCATGTTCTCATTCTTTTTAAGCCAAATTCTGACTCAACCATCTGAATGTCTCAACAGAGACTCATCAGACCAGGCAACATTTTTCAACAATTTTGGTGAGCTCTTGCAAATTGTAGCCTCTTTTTCCTATTTGTAGTGGAGATAAGTAGTACCCGGTGGGGTCTACTGCTGTTGTAGCCCATCCACCTCGAGGGTGTGCGTGTTGTGGCTTCTCAAATGCTTTGCGGCATACCTCGGTTGTAACGAGTGGTTATTTCAGTCACAGTTGCTCTTCTGTCAGGTTGAATCAGTCCATACCACACTCAAAATTGCTTAAATCCTTAAAACCTTTCTATGGCGTTTAATCAGACCCAAAAGTCGCACGCACAAAAACCACGCGCGAGGGAGAGACACATGGCGCAGAAAACTATTCGCACGCGGAAAAAGCATCCTCGCGAGAGCGCCCCTCCGCCCAGCGCGCACAAATGCAGCCACGCGAGCAAGGGCCCGGACGAGCACCTGCTCGACTCTCTCCATGGTCTCACAGCTGCACCACACGCGCTCGCTCGCGATTACTTTTGCGACTTTGGGGGCGGGACATTGACTGATGTCTCTGCATCTGTGATTGGTTGTTTGATTTGATTAGTGACATGCATGATCTCTTGGTCCATAATCCATCTCCAGTCAATCTAGGTAGAGAAAACATGTTTTAATATGATCATTATGTCAGAGTAGGTAATCTATGTTAAAACATTAGTCTTGTTTAAACCATGCAAACATAAAACAATATGCCCCTTTTTAAGGTATGTATTTTGTTTGTTGTTTAATATGTAGATAATTTAACAACCATATTATGGCAAATGAAATGAAACTCAAATACAACAACAGAGTATATATATATATATATATATATATATATATATATATATATATATATATATATATATATATATATATATATATATATATATATATATATATATATATATATATATATATATATATATATATATATATATATATATATATATTATATTGTACAGGACTATACTAAAGTTTGCTAATGCTAAGTCTGAACCAACTCTGTAACCTGACAATGTCAATATGTAGCCTATAGTATATATTGCAGGATGATAAACAGTAAACAAAATATATAATAAAATTGGCATTATTGTTTGGTTTGCAGCCTATTGCATGGATCAAACAAGACAATGTTTTAAAAGGACGTGCTCCGACATAATGGTCCTATTAAAACGTGTCTTCTCTACCTAGATTGACTGGATACGAATTGAGAACAGAAGATCTGAGAACGAATCACTGATCAAATCAACCAACCAATCACAGGCACGAAGACACCAGTCAATGTCCCGCCCCCAAAGACCCAAAAGTCATATTGATCGAGCGAGCGTGTGTGGTACAGCCGCGAGAGCACAGAGAGAGCCAGAGTCGTGCAAAAGCTCATCCAAGCCCTTGCTCGCGTGACTGCATTTGTGCGTGCTGAGCGGAGGTGCGCTCTCGCAAGGATGCTTTACACAATTGTGTTCTGCTTTTTAGCGCTCGAATAGTGTTCGCGTGCTCGTATCTCTCACTCGCGCGTGGTTTTTGTGTGTGCTGGGTCTGATTAAACGCCATACCTTTCTTTCCCATTCTGACATTCAGTTTGGAGTTCAGGAGATTGTCTTGACCAGGACCACACCCCTAAATGCATTGAAGCAACTGCCATGTGATTGGTTGATTAGATAACTGCATAAATGAGAAATTGAACAGGTGTTCCTAATAATCCTTTAGCTCAGTGGTTCCCAACTTCAGTCCTCAAGGTCCCCCTCCCAAAATGTTTTAAATGTCTCCTTATATGAAACACCTGATTCCACTCATTAGTCTTGTTCCAGAATGTTTAAAACGTTCCTTAATTAACACACTAACAAGCTAATGAACTGAATCAGCCCTTACAAAATTTAACCATGGTTTTTACTACAAAAGAAAAAAAAAAACCAACATGGTTACTGCAGTAACTACAATAACCATGGTTTAACTATGGTTTTCAAAAACCATAGTTTAACCATGCTTATTGTAGTTACAGTAACCATGTTTTTTTTTTTAATTGGAATAAAACCATGGTTAAATTTTGTAAGGGCTGATTCAGTTCATTAGCTTGTTAGTGTGTTAATTAAGGAACGTTTTAAACATTCTGGAACAAGACTGATGAGTGGAATCAGGTGTTTGTCAAAACCATGGTTGTTTTGTAGTTACCATGGTTTTCAAAAACCATAGTTTAACCATGCTTATTGTAGTAAAACCATGGTTTTGCTCATAGTAATCAATACACAAAAAAACATGGTTACTACACTTTTACCACAATAAAACCATGGTTAGTTTTCGCAAGGGAGGTGTTATACATGAAGACATCCAAAACATTCCGGGAGGGGGGGCCCTGAGATGAGAGTATACACTGTTACCGTGGTAAAGCATGGTAAATTCGACGCGAATCGGATTTTAGCACGCAGTAGCCGAAATATACTGTTACCGTGGTAAAGCATGGTAAATTCGACGCGAATCGGATTTTAGCACGCAGTAGCCGAAACTGTTACCGTGGTAAAGCATGGTAAATTCGACGCGAATCGGGTTTAAGCACGCAGTAGCCGAAATATACTGTTACCGTGGTAAAGCATGGTAAATTCGACGCGAATCGGATTTTAGCACGCAGTAGCCGAAACTGTTACCGTGGTAAAGCATGGTAAATTCGACGCGAATCGGATTTTAGCACGCAGTAGCCGAAATATACTGTTACCGTGGTAAAGCATGGTAAACTCGACGCGTATCGCGTTACCTTTATCCTAATATGACTATTATAAACTGGTCGAATCTGCATCACGTCACGTAAAAGCTGAAGATGGCATTTAATCGCTTTAGTTACGATTTGCTGATTTAAAATCATTTTGAGATACAAGAAACCTAAGCAGAACTGACAGATATAAAACAGCGATTGAATTGAACACGTTTAACCTGATTTATATAGAGTAATAAACTTTATATCAAATTAAAGAGACTTAACTTACCAACATGCGTTGTTAAATCTCGCGATGTAATGTAATGCAACTCCTAATTATGTCACATGGAGTTCTTCTCTTTAGCGACCCCAGTGGACGTTTATTTTTCAAAACTGTAGCAATACGTACCTGTTAGTACATATTTGTGGTCCTGCAAAAAAGTGTACAGAGGTACGTATTTCCCATGAGACCAGGTTGGGTGTTTTAGCATTCATTGTTAACTTGTGGACCTATTTTTCCAAAGCCGTATATTCTTCCGCTGAGGGCTTGAATAATAGACACTCCAGCCCAGTTGGTGGCGATAATCCGCCTTTGCCAATTGCAAGAATACAAACAAGGTTCCCGGCGCGAAGTAATACCTTACCTCACAGCACATCTAATACAAGTCAAAGGATTTGGACAAAACTACGATAAAACCTGTTGGAAAGCATCTCTCGCAGCGATTTCCGTGCGAGCACACCAGTGAACACCCCTGACCACCCGGTGAGTTTCACGTCTTTGTAAACGAAAGTTTAATGCATTTTAGGAAGGATTTTTCCTGTGCACCTACAGCCATTATAGAGGTGGGAGGTGATAGAACAAACACCCGAAAATTCTCGGGCCAGCATCATATGTCCAAATTTCAGTCAAAACCGTTCTATTTCATCATAAACAATCTGAAAACAGGGCTTTAAGTGTAAAATACCAAACTTGTCCTTTAACATTGATATCACTCACACTTGACGCCTCTACCACGGCTAGTCTGAACGTAGCATTACTTGCAGCTAGTTGCCAGTAACTTACTGTAGATTTAAATTTATGTTATTTACTGGCAGCCGTTTTTTTCAAAGTTAAATACATATTAAATAGTCTTTACAATATAAAAAGTCTTTATCTTTACAGAATAAAATACATTAACAGCCTCATGCAAAGCATTCTGGGAACCAGATATAATTATCAACCTTTTACTGTTTTTTGCTTCAGATTTTGTTGTTTTGCTTGGTGCTGTTATTTTAGTTTAACTCTCTGTAAAGACAAAGACTTGTTAATGTTTAATGTTTATTTAATTTTGAACAAACTCTTGCCCAGTAAATAACATGCATTTAAATCTACAGTAAGTTACTGGCAACTCAGCTGCAATAACACTGTAATTTCTACTGAATTTTTTTTACAGTAGTTAACACATCGTAGTTAAAGGGGACATTTCACAAAAGTTTTAGCTCAAAATACCATATAGATAATTTATTATAACACGTTCAAATTGCCACTTTGTAGGTGTGAGCAAAAATGTGCGATTTTTTTGATGTGTCCTTTAAAATGCAAATGAGCTGATCTCTGGACTAAATGGCAGTGCTGTAGTTAGATTAGTTTTGATTAGATTAAGGGGCAGTATTATCCCCTTCTGACATCACAGGGGGAGCCAAATTTCAATGACCTATTTTTTCCACATGCTTGCAGAGAATGGTTTACCAAAACTAAGTTACATGGTTTATCTTTTTCACATTTTCTAGGTTGATACAAGCACTGGGGACCCAATTATAGCACTTAAACATGGAAAAATTCAGATTTTCATGATATGTCCCCTTTAAGGTTTACAATTTTAAAATTTAGAAACTTCTGAACTTTTCAACACAATCTCAAAATCAAGACAAATACATAGTATTTTGTATTGAGTCATAAAATCTCTGCCTGTCAAAACAGATCTGCACTGGATGAGAGATATGAAGAAGTGAAGAGGGAAATGAAGAAAGGAAGGGGAAGTGTGTGTAATGCCTGAAGAAGTATAATAACTAATCAATGCTGCACAGTGGATCACACACCACAATGTCTCCGAGTCTCCAGCTCATTTACGAGCTTGGACGTGTCCTTTTCAACTTTGGATATTGATGAGATGGTCTTTTCATTTGACTCTATGTGCACGGAAACTCTCGACCAAATAGCACCATTTATTCGAAAGAATTCCAACCAAAAGAGAGAGCCATGGTGCAATGATACTACCCGTGCTCTCAGAAGGGATTGTCGACGTGCGGAGAGAAAATGGAAAAAAGACAATCTGACTGTGTCCTTGGGAATTTTAAGAGAGAGTCTGTCTGACTACCAGGACGCTGTTAGAGCCGCAAAATCTCTGTATATATCAAATCTGATACAGAATAATAGCCACAAACCTTATATACTTTTTAATGTTTTAAATAGGTTAATTAATCCTCCAGATCAGGCTGGTATTGTCCCTTGCGCTCTTTTGTGTGACAGATTTTGTAAATTTTTCATTGATAAAGTGTCCAATATCCGAACTGCAACCCATCATGTTGTGCCTGATCCAAGCATTATATCACTATGTAATCTTTGAAGATTTTGTACCAGTATCTATTACCGATTTATCCAAGACGGTTCAAGGTTTAAGATATTCCGTTTGCTCTTTGGATAGTCTTCCAGCTAAACTATTTAAAGATGTTTTTGAGACAATTCGGCCTTTTGTTTTAAGTCTGATAAATATGTCCCTATCAGCCGGATATGTTCCAATGGCTTTTAAAAAGGCCATTGTACAACCCTTACTGAAGAAACACAACTTAGACCCCTCCGTTTTGTCTAATTATAGGCCTGTTTCTAAGCTCCCTTTTCTATCCAAAGTTTTAGAAAAAGTGGTATATGCCCAACTACAATCACACCTAAGTTTAAACAAAATCTGTGACAAATTCCAGTCTGGTTTTAAATCCGGCCACAGTACTGAAACGAGTAGGGGGAGGCTGCAGACATGGAGCCGGTAGATCTACGCCCCTGACAGTTTTACGCCCCTGTTGTTCCTCGTGCGTCCAGCAGGGGGAGGCTGTATATTAGTATATGAGCCTAGTCATATATCAAAACAGCAGACCGTATGATAGCAGCAGACCTTCTTGAAGCGATACGAATTAAGGTATGTTAAAAAATCTGATAATGTTATTGTTGTTGATTGTATTATAATGATACATTTATTATTTATAAATGATTGATGCGATATACTGCCATTAATTATAAGTAACCATTATTTCTAACACTATTCAACCTTTGCTTTATTTATTTTTTTATTAGTGAGCGAGAGCACTTTGATAGCAGGATAAAAACAAAACAAAAAGAAGAGTGGCAAACCATAGGAGAGTCATCTACAGGAGTCATTAAGAAATAACCAAGTCATGGTATTAATTAAAAATTTTGTGAACCACAATATTGTCTCTTTCTTTTAAATGATCCTTGGAATTTTAGAAAAGTTACATTGTGTTTGTCTTCATAAAATGCTATGTAGGACATGTTTTGTAGCTGTATGACGACCTATTGTGAATTGTACAGCATTTAGGATCCATATAATTACACAGTACTTTATGTCTAATGGCCTAAATATGGTTAAAATCTAAATGTAACTTAATATAAAATCACAACATCATATCAGCCAGTCTCTTGTATATAAAAACAGTTTATAAATAAATATAATCCTGAACGCACGAGGAGCAACAGGGACGCAAAACTGCCAGGGGCGTAAAACTGCCAGGGGCGTTGATCTACCGGCTCCAGGTCTGCAGCCTCCCCATATAGACTGAAACTGCACTTTTAAAAGTTTTTAATGATCTTCTGCTAATTTCGGATGCTGGTAGATCTGCTGTACTGGTACTTTTAGATTTGACTGCAGCGTTTGATACTGTTGACCACAAGATTCTATTGTCCAGACTTGAGTCTTGTGTTGGCATTAAAGGTACTGTTTTGAATTGGTTTCGGTCATATCTGTCAGAGAGGTCTTTTACAGTGAACCTTGGACCTTTCAATTCAAAAAGCGCCCCAATTACTAGCGGGGTCCCTCAAGGATCAATTTTGGGCCCAGTTTTATTTTCATTGTATATGTTACCTTTGGGATCTATTTTCCAAAAATACAACATTTCTTATCATTGTTTTGCGGATGACGTCCAAATTTACTTACCGTTGAACACTAAAACCAACTCAGTCGAAGTAATGAGAAATTGTTTGGGTGAAGTAAAGGATTGGATGTCACTGAACTTTCTGAATTTAAACAATGACAAAACTGAAGTTATAATTTTTGGAGATGCAGATATCTCAGGCTTGGATGCTTTTGGCCCAACATTTTCAGACTGCTGTTCTTATTTAAAAAGCCTTGGCGTTTTAATTGATAGCACTTTTAAACTTGACAGGCAAATTAGTTCTGTGGTAAAATCAAGCTTTTTTCAACTTAGACTTCTTAGGAAGGTCAAACCCTATCTGCCACATAGCCAACTGGAAAAAGTTGTGCATGCTCTGATTACAGATCGTCTAGACCATGGGTCTTCAACCGGGGGTCCGCGGCCCCCAGGGGGTCCGTGACGGAACTGCCAAATGATGTTTAACGACAAGCAATTTTTTGCTTAAAACATAAAATATATGTACAAAATGTTACATGTCCCCTTTAAGTTGTGCACGTGCGTGGCCGCATAGGTTTGAAGGCGCGCGTTCAGTTTAGACAGCGGACCAAAATAAAATATAGATTATAAATGTCCACTCAGGAAGCAGCAATAGCGACAGAAAAGTCATCATAAAACAGGTAAATCTTATGTGTGTCTTTCTTTCAGAATGTCATTTTTAGAATCAGTGCGACATGTTGTTTCATCTATATTTCTGAACTTGGACGGCTGTTTCACGCGGTTCAGTTTTAAAGCGCTAATTCAACAGGCAAATGACACCACACCGCGTCGGCATTTTAAACTGTGACAAAACTATCGCTCGCATTTAAAAACGAATGAAACGCGCGCCGTCATGGTTCTTTGTGCAAGATTCATAGTCAGGTTGAAGTCCGCCTCTTAAAAAGTTGCCCCAAAGAGATGCGCGCGGACTCAATGCATGTTGTTCTCCTGAGTCTGTTATGAAGCTATGCAGAAAATAAACCTGCGTTACTCAAACTCGTGACAATGATGATACACGAGAAAAGCAACAGACCTCTGAATTATAAAGTAGCACAACCTCTATCCCCACCAGAATAGACAGTCTTTGTGCCATTCACCATGATCAGTCCTCTTTATAAACTGAAAGCCCTTGTCCAATTCACAGTAAAATGAAAATATATTACACTGCAAATACCTTTAAATAATATTATATTATTATTATTATTATATTAATATAAAAACTAAATCTACTTTAACAAAAAAAATTATGCATGTTAATATAGTATGGCTGTGTGACAATATGGTTTGTTTCTATTTATAAAATAGTTTCAGTCCTTGATTCTGATTGGTCATCAGTTGTACTTTACTTCACTTTGCGTTGTGCCTAATACGAAAAGGCAGCCTCTCGTACCTTACTGCTTACTTAAATATCTCTGTTTTACACATTTAGTATTAGGGGGTCCCTGCTCCATGCCTCTCTCATCTAAGGGGTCCCCGACCCAAAAAACGTTGAAGACCTCTGGTCTAGACTATTGCAATTCATTATACTATGGTCTTGATCAGGGCTCGATCCGCCGTTTACAATTAGTCCAAAATGCAGCGGCACGTCTTTTGACAGGTAAAAAGCGAAATGAACACATAACCCCTATATTGTCGACTCTACATTGGTTGCCTGTTGTTTTTAGAATCCATTTTAAGATTTTATTGTTTGTTTATAAATCTTTAAACGGATTGGCACCTTTATATTTATCTGACATGCTTACTTTGCATACTCCAAGTAGGACTCTGAGGTCTACTGGCCAGCTGTCTTTAGACTGTCCAAGGTCCAGACGAAAAACAAGAGGAGACAGAGCTTTCTCAATAGCAGGTCCAACACTTTGGAATTCGCTCCCTCCTTATATTAGAGCAGCTACCTCTGTGGAATGTTTTAAATCATTGTTAAAAACCCACTTGTTTGCATTGGCTTTCGAATCATGACTGAGCAGTGACATTTTTTTTTTTTTTTGGTTTTTTAATATTGTTGGAATATTTGTATCTTGTGCTTTTACTGTATTTTATACTTGTACAGCACTTTGGGGCAGTGGTGTCTGCTTGTAAATGTGCTTTAGAAATAAACTTTGACCTTGACCTTGATACACTGTAGGAACAAATACAGCAGATATCTTGCTCTGCGGAGAGGAGGATGCTAGCATGTGACCTTCCTTGAAGACTAAACTGCACTGGGAAAGTCAAGTCTGGTCGATTGCAGCTGAAATAAATTCAAGAAGCATCAGGTGAGTGGGAATCTGGTTTATGCATGTGTGTATGAAAGGGAAAGATATGATATTCAACCCTGTACTGTACAACATGACATCACCTGTCCATTGATTCAGATATGTTTATTGATGGGTGCATAAACCCAGTTGAATTTGATTTGTTATATTTCAAGTACAGGCACTGGAAAATTATAGCCAGCATAATGTTTGGCTAATCTTATCTGGATCTAAAGAAGTTTTAGCCACTAGCACATCAGAGCAAGCCAACTGAATCCGGTTTAAGATTTTTTTCCATTCCATTAAAATTGAATGGTGAGCCATATATGGATAGTTTATTCCTACTATAAGCTGTGAGTATAAAAGCTCATTTATCATTTGGGTTTCAGGTCAAGATGAAGCCAAGACCATTCATTTTTTCTACCCTGAGGCAACACTTTGAGGAGTTTGTTTTGAGTTCACAACCGTTCACTTGGCGAGCGATTTCATTCATAAATATAGATGATCTTTTTGCCAAAGACACTTGCCTCGGGCACTGCTTCCTGTTCGTGTCGTAGAGCCCAAGAAGAAATTCAAAGATGTGACAGGTTGACGTTTTCCTAACGCAAACTTTAACTACTTAACTACTAAGAAAAACAAAAGAGCCTCTCATTCCCCAAATACAGAATAGTGTTGAGTAACAATCAACGACAGGGTTTACACATATGTGACGTACAATTTTACAAAAGAATAATAATAAAAAATAAGACCAGTCTTTGGTGTGTAGAAACAATATCTTTAATATCATACACTGTTGTGTTTGTTTTGTAAAACTTTTTAGGTTTTTGTCAAGAGCTATAGTGGATGTGCTGCTTAGAATTAAAAGTAGGCGGGCACATACAATGATTGACAGATCACATTCTCTCCACAGTGCTGAGCTGATGGGTCTAATGAAGAAGAGTGGGTCACTTTGAGTCCAAAGAAATCCTCTATATTTCAAGACACAATGTAAGGCTTTTGAAATCTGTTCAATATCTTCTAATGTCAAAAACATGTCAACAATAAGATGTGTTTCTTAAAGGGATAGTTCATTTTAAAATGAAAATTCTGTCATTATTTACTCATCCTCATGTTGTTTTAAACCTGTATGGATTTCTTTTTTCTAATAAACACAAAAGAAGATATTTTGAGAAATGATGGTAAACACATAGCAGATAGTGACCATTGACTTCCATAGTAAGAATAAAAAAATATGATGGAATTTAATGGGTACTGTCAACTGTGCGCTTACAGTACCATCATTTATCAAAATATTTTCTTCATCATATATCACAACACTTTCAAAATATTTTTTTCCTACTATGGAAGTCAATGGTCATTATCGGCTGTGTGTTTACCATCATTTCTCAAAATATCTTCTTTTGTGTTCATCAGAAAAAAGAAATTCATACAGGTTTAGAAGAACATGAAGATGAGTAAATGATGACAGAATTTTCATTTTAAAGCGAACTATCCCTTTAAGGATGTCTGCTGTGGAAATCAAATCATGCAGTTGAAGGTACCAAAAGAAGAAGAAAAAAAAACAAGGATACTTTCTAACTCAAGCTTTCAGTTCATCATTCAGGTGTGGATCTTAGATATTATATTAAAATAGTTAAAATTGTGTGAAAGGTTTTACACACTGAAAAAAATGGACTTGGTGGGTCTTTGAATTTAAATAAAATAAACATGTATATGCAAAACAAAATATTTATATTCCTTGTGTAAACATAATTTAAGTGATTAGGATGAAAATGTTTTGTTTGAATGTAAAATGAACACATTATTCTCACATTGATTAAAATTGATTGAATTGAATAGTTAAAGCAATAAAATTAAGTTTGCACACAAACGGCACCTCCTGAGCAGCAGGGGCAGTATAGCTCAATGAGAAGGACGTCAACTGCCATAAAAGAAGAATAAACAACGTTTGTTTTGGGCGCCAAAATGAAGACTCAGCAGCAGTCAGTCAGAAGAACTCTCTCAGACGGACACCACGTTATTAAAGTAAGTTCTATTATTTATTTATGTTCACTTTATACGTGATATATCTTCACTAGATCAGGGCTCTCAAGTCTCACGCATTCACCGTGAGACTCACGCATTTCAGTAAGTTCACACGCTCACACGCCACACCTTGTATTTCTCACGCTGAAAAAATAAGAAAACTTTTCCCACTTTATACAATTAATGAACGAGGCACAGGAGAGAAGTTCTCTGCCGAGTGCATATCTGTCGAGCCGCGGACACGGTCACACTAGACATCCTGATATAATTGTCACCTACCAGCCAATCAGAAATCAGAATTTGTTGTTTCTGGGTAAATTTCGTGATCCTGCTGCAAGCACATTCGTTACTAGGCAACATAGATTCTCACGTCACACAGACGAAGTGGCAGTTGGAAGAGAAGAATCCGATGAAAGCGGTAGGTAACGCATTCTTTTTTATAGCAATTTGATTTTACGATTCTTGGATGACATCACAAAAATGTGATCAAAGATAATAAAAACTGTTGTTGGGAAATATAGCCGAGGTAAATTATTATTGATTAAAAAAATCGAACTGCTTTGCAATCAGAATTAGCTTTAACTTTAGGAAAGTACTAAACACTAGAGGCTACCTGAAACAATCCCAGGTGAAAAATGTTATAGGAAATACTATAGTGTTTTTGAACCATACTAATAGTATAGTAAATTTTAGTATATTATAGTATTTACAACACTTTGTTAATGATTGCTACAGCATACTCTGTATTAACTATAGTGAACTGATAAACTGTAATAAATACTCTAACGTTAGTATTCTTTAGTTTATACTACAGTAATCTGTAGTGTATATTCTAGTATATTATACCCTATAGTTGTAGACAATGTAGTACAGTATTGGATAAAGTAATACGTTTATATTACTATAGTTGTTATGTTATCACAGCAACTATAGAATTACCACAACAAATTAATTCAAGTACATTACTATAGTATGGGTCAAAAACACTATAGTATTTACTATAAATTACTATAGTATTTTTTTCACCTGGGAATGGAAAGGACAAGATATTTCATTTTCATTTATTTCATTATTTTCAAATTATACTTTATTCATACTCTTTTTAGCTATTCAGCTATACTCTGGCTTTTATTTTAGTAATGTTTATATCCTGCCAATGTATACATTAATCATTGCATTTATCTGTTTAAAAGATGTCACACAAACACACCTTGTATTGTAAGTATGCTCAGGGCAAGTTCTGCAATGTTGCTGTTCAGTTGGCTCATTTGGGGCAATTTTTTATATATTTGTATTTTTGAAATAAAACAATGCATTTAATTTCTATGACTTTGTCTTTAATTAGATTTCCCAACTGTTATAATTTCTATTTGTGCTAATCAATTATAAACAATATATTAAATTTAACTGCTACCAAAAACCTGAGAGAATTGGTTGGGGCCGAGGGGTCGCTGCTGCAAATATTTAAGTGGCTCCTCCCCTAACAGATGAAATCTCACTCCAAACTTTTGATAAAACTTGAGAGCCCTGCTAGATAGACAGTTTTTTTTACAATATGTAGTCATTGCAATGACTTGTAGTAAAAATTAGTTTGGAGGAGTTTGGTGGAGTAAGTTAACATTACAGTCAGTCAGTCAGCAAGTAAGTGTAAGGCTCATAAAGAAAAACAGCGTTTTAAAAATGTCAGCTGTATAAAGGTTATTTCACGTTTGGTAGTTTTATCCGAGTTGAAAACTGTCAGCTTTGAGTTGACTTTTGAGGCACTTTTTACTCAGCTGTTCTATGGAAACGGTTCAGGACAAATAAAACGCTAACCAAACGTTATTCTGTCCAGAGTAACGTACGTTAACGTTATCCATGTAAGTAATTTACCAGATGATATCAATTGACTACAGTAATAATGACATTGGGTATTAAACAAACTGTCTGCTTAATTAATCAGATTATCAGACCCGCGTCAGTTATTCATGACTTCGCAACGCCACGAGCAACATTTGATTTTATTAGAAAAAGCTTTTTGAAATGTCTCGCGTGACGTCTGGTATATTAACTGAAAAAAAAATCGCTTTGAAGTGGCCACACCTTGAGCTGACGTTTTCAGAAGAGAACCTTGTTGTTTTAAGATCAAATTTTGTCCAACATTGCGTCCTATGACAGATATAATACTTATTTCATTATTGCTCTGTGTATGTGTGACCTTCATCATTTGATGTTATGTTTGATTTCACCTCTGAATATTTCCTCTTATAGGTCCATCATCCTTGCACACACTCAAAAGCATTGGTAAGTCATTCCTATCACTGTTTTACTGCTGTTAGGAGCTAAATCTTATTTTTGTAACTAATATACATGTATTATTCTTTGACTCGCAGTACTCAAATATACAATGGTTGGTTAATCTGTTTTCAGATAAATGCTGAATTTAAAAGAATCACTACTGTCTTATGTTCCTGTGTCACCTGGACCTCCAATCCAAAATGAAACTCTTCTATCAGAAAGGAGGACAGCTAGCAAAAAGACTTCAAACAATTAATGATCAAATGACAGAAGTAAGTAATATAGATTCATAGACATAAAAATGTGTAAACCTTGTTGGAAGTACAGAACGTTTAGTATGTTTTAGTTACATCTTTTGGCACAAGGGTCATTAAAACACCTGGGAAGATTTAAAGGGGTAGTTCACCCAAAAAAAATTCTCATCACTTACTCCCTATCATGTTGTTACAAAACTGTATAAATGTCTTTGTTCTGATGAACACTAAGGAAGATATTTTGAGGAGTGTTTGTACCCAAACCAATCATAAGCCCCATTCACTTCCATAGTGGGGAAATATAATACTATGGAAGTGAATGGGGCTCATGAACAGTTTGGTTGCAAACATTCCTCAAAATAAATATCTTCCTTCGTGTTCATCAGAACAAAGACATTTATACAGATTTGTAACAACATGAGAGTGAGAAAATGAGAGAATTCACTTTTGCTGTGATTGTCAGGTATGGTAGCACACACTTGTGGCCTCTTTATTTAACTCATCCCAGTGTAGTGAACACACACACACACACACACACACACACACACACACACCTGGAGCAGTGGACAGTGCAGCTGCCTTGCTTTGTAACCCATATATTTGTTACCAATTGTAACATGCTGTGGCAATGCACATGGGTCTGTATACTTACATTTATATTTGTTTGCATTGTACTAATTTCCAATGACACTTTTATTGTAACAGTAACCTTTTTTCTGTTGGTTTAACTACATTTGTTTGTTTTGTACAGGGCATGGATGAAGTCAGCATCAGTGAGGTCATTTGAAGACACCAATGTTGGGATTTGTGCTCTCAAACAACATGCTTCTTGTGATGAAGAAGAGGATCTTTGTATAGTCCTGGAAGGCATGAAGGTGTTGCAACATCATGTTTAAGCTGATGTATGCCTTAAACCTGAGCTATCCTGATCTCCGCTTTATTTTTGAGGAAATCCAAACTGCATTGAGCGTAACTTTAACGAACAGTTTCTTTCAGTGAAAGGATCAGAAAGACTGTGCTGCTCATTTGGACTTTTTTATCTGTTTTAAGTGTTTTCTCTTATTAATACATTAACAGTTTGCTGCTCAGAGTCGATTTTTGTAATGGTTTTTTTATTTTTTTTTTTTTGAATTTTTGATTAACAGTTTATACAAATGCTGTAGCTCTGACTTTCTGAAGGAGTGATATTTTCCAGTTTGTAAATCCATTTTATAAATAATAGTACTTACTGTTTTGCATGTCTTTTTGGAATGCAGTGTTTGTGCTTTAGCACTTCTAAATCTACTGTGATAGTAACAATTTTAAACATTTGGGTCAGTTTCACAGATGGGTCTTTTCCTAGTCCCAGACTTTTGCAATGCCATATATCAGTGCCATTGTTTTGTCTAAAGATGTACTCCAGTGTTGTTTTTGTAAGGTAGGTTTGTTTGTAAACTTTTTGTAAAAATATCCTAATATAACGAGGGCCTAGTCATGGATTAATCTACAACCTGTCTGGGAAATTGCCCCTTTGTATGTACTGCATGTGCTGATTGTTGTAATAGTTATTGACTGTTATTGAATTAACGTGTAGTGATTTAAATGAATTGATGATCTGAAAGCAGTGGTTTGCCTCAATATCACCAAACATTTGTTCAAAACGCTTTGCTTTTTATGCCAATGCAAATTTATTTTGTATTTAAAATAAATAAATAACATTTGGATAATTATGGGTGATTATTCTGGTGCCAGAGACATAATGAAATTGCTTTAGAGTTACATAATCCCATAATATAAGCATTAAAAAAGCATGTTGGAATTACAGATGAAAATCTAGTCCCCTTACATAATAAAATTACTTAAACATTACAAAATAAATGTGTTATAGTAAAGAGAAATAGCACTTTGAGTCAACATATTTCTATTAGACTACTTAAAGTAATTAAAATGTTTTGGTCTGACACATAAAAATTAATTTGAGAAAATTATTTTGGTTTTAAACAATCGGATCATGTGGGACCGATGTACACATTAAAATTACGTAAATTGAAAGGATTTTTTTTTTCAGTGCAGAGCTAAATTTTCCCATGAATCTTACACTGTAAAAAATAATATGCCCCATCTACTCAATAAAATTGTGGCAACAGATTACAAGCAATATCATTAATTACATTCAACAAATCAAAATTGATTTAGATTTACTCTATAACTCCTTAATATTTACATATTCAAAAAGCCAAACTGCAATTTGCAATTAAAAGTTTTATTAAAATTTAAACAAAAATATTGTGTATACTAGACAAAGATCTAGCACTATACAATAAAAAATATTATGCCATATCTACTCAATAAAAGTGTGGCAACAGATTACAAGCAATATCATTAATTAAATTCCACAAATAAAAATTGTGTTAGAATCACTCCATAACCTCTTTAATAGTAACCCATTCAAAAAGGTAATCTGCAATTTGCAATTAGAAATTAATTTAAATTTAAACAAAATATTGGGTATACAGGACAAAGACCTAGCACTATACAATAAATACTATTCAATTATACTATTTTAATTTAACATCATCCATTAATATTTTTATTAGTAATGAGTATTATATCTGATTTCAGAATGACAGACAAAGATGAATCAATTCTTATTTTATTGCAGTCAAAAGAACAGGAAAGCATCTCATTTTAATGATGTATTTGTAACAGTGTACACTTCAAAAAGTATTTTACAGTCTTTAAAGAAAACTGTCCACATTTCCCGTCCACAAGGTTCCATGTTTGTGTTCTGTTACATTGATTCACACCCAGAAAATCAGACAGCAGTTTAGACTTACTGTACTGTAATCAGTTCATAAACTTTGAAGAATCCAGCTCCAAGAAAAGTTTCTGAAACACCTGAAAAGATGCCTGGGATACTGGAGATTCAAGCCAATGAGGATAAAGCATGCCCCGTGAACACCTTTAAGGCCTCAATAACAATTCCAGCATCCCTTGGGCTGCCACTCCTAGAAGATCCATTCTTTACAATTACAGCCATCACAAGCTGCTCAAGTCCCTCCTCTTCATCTTTATCCTGCAACATTAAACAGCAAATATGTCTTAAAACCTTTATAAATGTATACAGCTTGAATATTGAAATAATCCACACATTAAACTTGTATATTAAAATGTTTTAAAGAAAACTGGAAGATATGTGCAATGGAGTTCATCTGAGTTTGTGGCTTATTAGGTATGTTTGAAATGTGCAATAATATTGAAAACTGATAAAAAAAAATTCTCATTGGAATTACAAATAATATCAAAAAATGTTTGAAAAGATATATAATCTATATTTATAATTAGGGCAAATCTTTTCCCTACATTTTTTTCTGTCACACGACAGTCACATATTTATTTGTTAGCCATGTTACTCACATGTGTATATACACACACACACATACACTATATACACAATATAATATGTACAATATATTCATTTAATAATATTCCTCACCTTTTGTTGTGAATAAAGTTCTCCCTCAGCAATGTTTCACGTTGCCTGCAGGAAGCTGCAGTACGTTACAGGCCTTCATGAACACACAATTTAGATAATAGGTCGCGAAATTAATAATAATAATAAAATGTTCAATTTACATTATGTAGAAAGCTTAAACATTTTAAAAAGACAACTTATACATTTAATATCTTACTCACCCTTTGTGGAATTAAATGAATAATGTTATATTTCCCCTCAGTAATGATACTGTACTCGCGGGAAAATTCAACACAGGGCGTCGCAATTGAGCACACAATTAATTTACAGCGAAGAATAGTTTTATATTACCAATTTATTCGAATACTTGGATATAGTTAACACAAAACTAAATAAACCGAAAAAGACCGCAGTAAAGTCACATTTATTTTTATAACACGAACCAAGCGAGCGAGCGAGCAGAATTTGTCATAATAGATACATACATGATACATATCTATGAGAGTTAGTGATAAGAGAACCCACCCATTCAGAGGAACAGTATGATTGGTCAGTTTTTCTGTCACTCAAAATGAGTTGCATCTGGACCACCAATCGCAGCATGCGAATCGACGAATGCATCCTAGATATGCGACCTCCTGGGTCCTAAAGCTGAAGTTACGTACAAACCCAGTTCATATTAATCCTTATTGTAATTAATATTTACAAATTACAAACAAATTATACAAAGAAACCCTGCTTATAGACTTATAAGACTAAAGATTGCCCGTTAAATTTACCCGAAATGAATTTTATCCACAGTTTAAACACTACATTGACGTCACAGCCAGCGGAGATTTTCAGAGACTGGCCGAGGTGAGGCGACGTTGACCGGTATATTTACGCGCGGAGCGCCGGCTGATTATCTGGAGCTCCCATCGCCACAAAACTCGAAGGAAATGTTTAAATAGGCGATATCTTTATGAACCTACTGCAGATTCTTGTTTAAAAAACATACATTCTCGACTGAAATGCTTTCAAAACTTTGAATGTTGGCACAATAACAGAAATATTTCCTAAATCCGTCTGCTCAGCGCTCACGACCTGCAATACAACCCGGAGTGGTTTTTGATTTAAAACAGCTGATTAATATTACGTTGGATTTATTCAGTATTCGCTACATGCGCAGATACACAATAAGAATAGCTAAATCCTTCACAAAAACAATAAGTTGTTTTTATTCCAGTCATTTTTAAAGAATTTTAACACAAAAAAATAACAAACTACATGAAATTAATTTTATTAAATAAAGTTTACATATTCAATTTCATAAAATCTACAAGCCTGCAGAATGACTTTTTACAGTGTATGCCCCATTCATTATAGTTGAAGGGGTCTTTGCTGGAGAAATTTTGGGATGTTGACAGACAGGGCCGCCTTAACCTAATGTGAGGCCCTGGGGCTGAGAGATTTTGTAGGCCCCCCATACCCTCGATTTATAGTCTTATTATTTTTTTTAAAGTGTAATATTTAGGTAATCTCAATAACAAAATGCATTAGTTTCTTTCGAGACATACAACAGTGAGTTTTCCCTCTTTGACCCAGAAAACACCATAATATCATTATTAACATATCACTGAGCCTACTTGAGCATAAACACAAGACACTTTATTTAACAACCATACACAGCAACTTGTGGTGATAATAAAACCAAAATGTGTGAAAGTATATATGTTTATAAGCTTTATGTTTATATAGTTTTTGGAATATACAAATTTGCAGAAAATTCATTGCCACTCACTAACCAAATGCTCAGCACAGTTTTAAAAATATAATAAGTTAAAGTTAGTTTTAAAGTGAAAATGCATTAATGATAACAAAAGATAAGTCTTTATAGACAAAATCTTATTTTTTTAAACAGTTATTTAGTTTTTAGAATATTGAAGATATAGACTGCATTGTATTTAGTATTTATGCATACATAAGCATGTAAAACGAACAAGCATGAAAATGCACAAAACAGACAGGGAACATACCTGCATATATCTTTAGATAAGGAGATTATAAATATGAATGGTGCTATCAGGGGATGATCATGCAGTCTGTTTTGAGATGATCTTGTCTCTCTTTACTTTCTAAGACTTGCACCTTTACCGTTGCGTCTCTTTGTTGTTTTTCTAATCTAAACCAACAGATGTGTGTACTGTGAGCTAACGTCGCGTCAAACTACATCGCTCCAGCTGCGCACGTGTCACTGATATTAACGCGAGTAAACTTAAACTTTATAACAACTAACAGCATTATGTGGGGGAACTCTTTTCTCTATTTGGCGGCAGTTTCTTGCGCACGGTTGGAAAGACTTCTGCATGCCAGAGACTCGAGCACAGAGAGAGAGAGAGAGCGCGCGCGCGCGAAAAAGAGAGAGAGCGAGCACGCGCGCGAAAGAGAGAGACCTGCACCTCACTGGTCTAACATGTGCAGGAATCCCAAGTTGACAACGGGCACTTAATATATTACGCGGAATAGAGAAATCTGACTGTTACTACTGACATTTTATTTCACGGTAAGTTACCACGGACCAATCAGCAGACATGTAACGTGCAGAGTGATTGGCAGAAAACCTGACAAGTTACAAAACAAAATGACATTTTCAGCTCATCATGAACGCGAACATTGGAGGCCCCTGAACTTCGGAGGCCCCTGGGCTTGAGCCCAGGTAAGCCCGTGCATTAAGGCGGCCTTGTTGACAGAACTTCTCAGCGAACTCATTCTTCCAGAAAGTTTTTAGAAAGAGCTTAAAGCCCTTCCTGCAAAATAATTTTTTTACTTAATCCTTATATTGAGCTAATAACAGCAAAATACTGGTGTAGAACTGTAAAATGACAACCTGATTGAAGATTTCCGGCTTTTACAGTTTGCAACATAAAACCACCTTCAGATATTAAACAATCACAGGAACCAAAATGCTTTTATTATCCAATAATATATCATCATGTGCAATAATGTCCCTTATTTCAGCTGAAATGATATACAGTAATAATGATCATCATTATAAAGTTCAGCGTGGTCATTCACTAGTGGGCTTTTCTATGATTTCCTTCAGCTGAACTGGAAACCTGACCGGTGACCATGCAGACACAACGAAGAGTAGTACTGTAAAATAAAATGACAGCATTTGCATATATATATATATTTTTTTTTTATATAATCTTTTTCAAGGACGGTCTTTTTAAACTTTTTAAAAGCAGACCGCTTCAGATGGATTATTTTATATAATCACTTCATCCAAATTGTCATATTGTGTGCTAGCGAATCAGAATGAGAGATGAGCTGATCTAGAACAGGAAACAGCAGCTATGAAGACATAAATTATTCAGATTATTCAATTAATGCAATCTCTGATCCCAGCAAATGTAATGAACAATCCTCTGGCTGTCCGTTGACTTGTTACTACATGGGTGTGATTTTCACAAATCTGTATTTAGGTCTTTATTGTTACTGCGTTTTAACACGTGATTCTGATCAATCCTAAATTTCAGATGTCCTAATGACAAACATTTGTTACATGTTAGGTTAAAGCAGATAAATGTTTAAAATAATAATAAAAAATGTTTTATTGGTTATATTGATATATCCACCGCCATATATCAGATGACAAACTGTCTACATTGGCATGGTTTGATGGAAAATATACAGTAGTTTCTTACTAATAGAGATTGCAGGTGAAATCTTAGTCAGACCGACAGCCATGTTACCTCTCAAAGGATTCAAAGGTGATTATGGATGGATTATGTATTTAGGGGAATTAATAACTGCCAGTCAATTTCTTTTCCTCCTAATAGACTGGTACCAATTGTATTAGATTAAAGTCTTAAATTTAAGCTCCAGGAAATGACATTTCCTTAAGCGATACAGTACTCATGACACATGAACAAATCAAATGGTGTTTAATGGTTCAATTTTCATTACAGGAACTGGCAGTCTGTCAGGGTTAACATGTCTCAGTGAGCATATTCACTGGGTAGAGATGCTCAGTTGTTAAAAGTCACACCACAAAATAAACCGTCAAGTAAATCAAATAAGTTGTAAAATAGGCAGCATTCTCTGCTCTCAAGTGGTAGTGGCGTGTCGGCCGTCGGCGCTGAAACCTCGCACACTCGCGCTACAACGATGGATGCTCGCGACAGGGTTGCCAGGTCCAAGAAAAATGTCCAACCCAGTGACAACTTAAAACCCGCCCAAAAGGAATGAAAACTAGCCCAATTTTTACATTTGTCCAATCACAGTTGAAAACTGCGGAATTACAACAAAAGGCTGTAAAATAAACTCTTACATTACTTTTAATGTACTTTCCAATTGAAAATTTTCTTAATGCACCTAAAGTGCTCTATTTTCATACACTATTCTGGTCTAAATATACAAAAAATATACTTTAGTACTTCTTAAGATTATCTTAAGAACATCTAAGTGTACCCAACCATGCCATTTTGAGACAGAATATGAACTCTGCCCTTTTAACATACTACCTCTGTATTTAATTTTTTTATTTAACTTGAAAAGATCATGCAAAGATGGGTTCACATGGTCTGTAAATATCCTCTCAGTATAGATGTAACTTCTTACGTTAGGTAATTTCTTGTTTCTGACGTGATATTAAGAGCAAAACGCCCCCCTCCACTCACTTTTCCACTGACTTCCTGTTTACTGATGTTGCAGCGGTCCTTGGGTTGACAGGTATTGCTTAGGGGATTAATGCACATTAGGAAAATAAAGAACGTTCATGATAAACATTTTCCCGGCCGCAGCACATTATAAAACTAGCCCAAAAAATGTTCGAAAAATACGAAATTTTTCCGCAACTGTATTTTCAAAATAGTCCAATTGTGCGGGAAAACCACAAACCTGGCAACACTGGCTCGCGATTGTGTTAGGGGAGGGGCCATGCGCGGAGGCTCAAGTGCGTCATTGAGCCACCGTTTTAACCCTTTTAAGACAGAGGTGTTCAGTACTACATAGTTTCCAAACTTTTTGGCGTGTTTCAGCAATACATTTCTGACATTTATAATGAGTTTAAAACACAATTATCAAGACTGAATTTACAGTAAATGAGTGACCGGATCTCATTGATTTCAATGCAAGCATGGCAACTTTCAATAAACGTTTCATTAAACATTGTTAAAGCTGCAGTCTACGATGTTGAAAATCGGTCTAGAAAGCCTGAGACGGTTAGAAAATTTTAAAAAACTCATCCCGCCGCCCTGTGCTACCTGATCCCTCCCACCGGGAAACCACCTGAACAACGTCACTCATTCAACGTCACTCATTGATCACTGGTAGTAAACATCAGAACAGAGATTTACCGAGCAGTAAACACATAAAGGCTTGAAGGAATGAACAATTACAATTATGATTGTAATTGACGTTATTTACTTTCACAACAACGTTTGGCATACGTTTCCCCTCATGAGCTTCAAGAAATGACTTTATAAATATAATTACTTTGACCCGTGATACGCGATGCTAAACGGCTAACATTCCAATGCCGACCGGCAGCATCAGCATGTAGTCAGATTGATAATATCATATTTATGTAACACCTCACACAATCTTTGTAAATATAATTATTTTGACCCGTGATACGCGATGATAAACGGCTAACATTCCGTAAAAAAGATATTTATGTAACACCTCACACAATAAAAGTATAAATAAGTGCGTACCTGTTCAACAAAAGTCTGCCGTGTCGGCGTCGGTTTTCAGCCCCAAATCTCCCTGAAGCTTCCTCCAAAGGTCAATGGCGGACCATATATTGATTCTACTTAGAGTCCGGCGGTTTTCACATTTTTTTAACCTCTGCTCTTTCTTCAACAGACTTTTTGAGATTTTCTTCCAACCTTTACTGTAGGGACAAGCAGGGGCTGCTTGCTGCTGTCGTTTAGTTTTTTTTCCATTAGTGAGATGTTGCTGCTTCGCTAGCTACCATACACTGACACAAATTTCATGTCGCTGGCAGGAGAGGGGCGGGGTGGTGTGCGATGGGGTGGAGACGCGAGCACGAGGTGGATTTTCAAATGTAGCAGGGATTGGATGAGAGCAGTTAACCAATGTAAGCTGTCCGGCCGGACAGTTTACATTGGTCAACTTATCTGCTACCATACACCCAATAGACTGAATGGATTTTTTAAAAAAAAAAATTCTCTTCATATTGTTAGGATGTTACTGTAGAACCATAACCAGCATCTAAACGAGGTTATTAATAATGAACAATCTTTGAAATCGTAGACCATAGCTTTAAGTTATCTCGTCGATTAAGAGAAAACGCTTCCCTGAGAATTTTTCCACCCCAATTCATATTTTCGCCATACACTAGGTGGCGATCTTACCCAACTTAAACACTGATGCATTCACTCAACACTAAAAACTCTGTGTAAGTTCTGAATCTGATCTCTAACAAAAGTCCTCTCGAAAATGGAATTATCTCAGCTTTTTGCTAAAAATTTTGACAGGTGATAAGAGAACAAATGAAGGTAGGATGATTTTTTTTGTTTGAAAGCGGAGGGTCTGTTCTTTCATTTGATTATTTTATGTTTATTTAAAGAAGAACATTTTTCTGGAAGGCATTGACGTAAAACTAAAACTGGGTTGCAACATAAAAAAAAAAACCGCTGATTGGGAAAGAGTTAAGCATACATGCTTCCAAGCATATTTGATCCACACTTCAACAGCACGATATAAATGTTTTCAATATTTTTGCTCCCTCGCCAGGTCTTTCGTCGTGTCTGATAGAGTAAATATTGGTGCAAAGCAGGGCGAAGGCGAACTAAAAAGACAAACCTTTTTTCTCCTGCAATCTTGAACGTAGAAACTCATCGTCAAAAATACGACATATGAATGAATGTGAGACTGTGCTGCCATCTACTGACAGTTTTGGCGTGCTTGTCTGTGTGTTACTTCTCTTGTATGATTTTCTTAATTCTTGCTAGTTGCTAAATGCTGTTAAACTCTACTGAATGTTAATAGCTCTGCATAAATCTGGATAACTCTGCATAAACTTTCCTGCAAAGTTTGCAATGGTCTTTCAACAATGCTTGTTAATAACAGTGGTTGTGTGGCAAAATATGCATAATAACCGTTTGGTAAAGGATTTAATATCGTAAGCTCAATTAAAGAGAGTCTTTGGTTGATTTTTATAATGTCCCAAAAAGAAACGGAATTGAACTCTCTTATTTTCATAAATGTCAACATGCATGCATATTTTTGAGTAAGAAGCAAGCATTCTACCTGACCACTAGATGGCGTCATATACTCACTTAACCAACCTTTATTATTTAATTGTCAGCTGCATAAACTTGCTGTTCGATGGTAAAAAAGATGCAGATTTGACTTTTTTTTCACTTTTTGATGACTTTTTTTAACATATTGCTTTTCTCACATTGATCTGTCTCAGCTATACAGTTTAAAAACATCAATTTTTTTGTGAATATTAACATTTTCATCATACTCTCTCTCTCTCTCTCTCTCTCTCTCTCTGTCTCCCAGAATGTAAAGGATGACAGGCAGTCTGTGTGGAGGCTGAAGCACTTTAGTAAACCTGTAACCTCTTTTCAACATAGGCTACTTTGGTCTATAAACCGCTAGACAGGTCTGTTTTGTCTTAAATAATATGTTTAATAAGTTCTTAGTATTATCTCTTTTTTTTGTGTGTGTGGGGGGGGGGTCATTTAAAGATAATTATTTATTACAAAATCATAAAGCTTTCCTTTTTTCCATATTATTTACTTCATTACTGGCAACAATTACACTATACTATCCTTTGTGAATGTCTGTTTTCTTATAATTTGTAAAATACACCATCACATGATAGTTGTGTGGATCATTCCTAACTCAAACCTAAGTGAAATCCAAGATAAACACAGAGGTGCGTCGAATTGTAGTGTTTAAAAACCAGCACGCTTGGATCACCGATGTTTCACGGAGCTTAAAACAAGTGCTTCATTTCAGCTAATGAAATTAAAAAGAAATTCTTTATGCATTGCTCATTACAGACTAACCTGGTTTAAAGAGAGGTCCAAATACACCAATGATGTGTTTTAATGTGATGTGCTATCTTTAACATTCAAATTTTTGGTTTGTCATAACTACAGTTCAATATATACAAATACTTTTTTATTCATATTTAATATTTAATGCAAGTATTTATATAGCAGTGGCTGTATGTGTATCATCAGCCTGTATGTAAATGATGTTGATTAATTATCTGATTTGTTGTAAAGTTGGGATTGTTTCCTTCATCCTGAAATTCATGCAGCTACACAACAAGGGCACTTCACACGTCAAACACGTATGTGACTGCGGCTCACTGAGAAATAACATACAGTACATCCTCCACGCACAATATATCCTGTTGTGCCACTAATATTTCATATTTTCTTTTATGTGTTATTGTTATAATTTGTATTTAAATAAAGATTTGCTCTTTTTGGCCCTTGCATGTGGCCTTTAATTATGCAAAGTTACAGAAACAAATGTATTTTTGTATTACGGAAAATGTCTGTAATTTATTGTGCCCGTTATTTTACTGTATTTTTCCATTACGGTAATTTTACAGTTTTTACGGATTTTTTTTACAGTGAGAGGCGGCCCACTTTAAGGAACAACTCTGACCAATCAGAAACATGGAAGAAAATACAAAGGATCAATTTAGTATGGATACAGGTAAATACCATACTTGTACAGTCAGATGTTACTAAGAAAGAGATGCAATGAATGTCTATTTTGAAAAAGCTGAAATATTAGCCATGTCTTTTTGGCCACGTCATAATCTTCCAATTATCGTCTGTGTTAATATGTCCAAACATTTACAAAATTAAATTGTGCAGTAATTGAATTGAATTTCCTTTATTTCAATGGTAAATTTGTATGTAAAAATCACACTTTTATGAAGCTAGTTAGCGTTCATAAATCACAAATTGGTTGGGGCAACTGTCTCCAATGACCGCCTATCTCGGCATAGTAATGACAGAACGCGAAAGACAGATCATGTCCTGGGTCATCCATCATGACTGGCGGCGGCTAACCAGTGTAATAATCAGGATTATTATTTATAATTAGAGGAAGTAATTGATCACTCCTCGTCGGACGGGTGGCTCATTAATTCACCTGGGCCTGCTGGGATTGTTTCGATGGGTCCTGTTTCAAGCGCTTCATCTGTGTCACCGTCCACCGGAATACAATTCTGGATTAGTCCGTGCATGTGTCGTTCACTTCAAAACCTCACGATAATCATACAGCAATTGTACCAGTCCAGAAAAGTGACTGGTTATTGATTCAAATCCTGTGTAGTGCGTCATATGACCACTTGTCCAACATTTAAATTACTCAAATGAATTTTAAACTTTTATGCAAATAATAAACTGCATATATATGATATAACCACAAATAGTTACATTTAGGGTCACGATTATGAAATTTGACTGATAAATATCACGATTATTTGCCTGTTTTAGGGCTTTGCTGGTTATGACGATTAATTGTCTGTTTTATTGCTTTGACATTTAATTCTCATACATTTTGTTTGTTAATGAAATAATTGTTCACACATTATTGTGATTATTTAAATTAAATCTTTTTACCTAGCAGTGAATATTAATACACATAACACTATTTTAATTAAATAATTAAAAGTAATTATTTAATGATAATAGTTCATACTGCTTATCAAAGTTTTGCAGCATTTCTTTGAATTCTGTTTTTCCACAGTATTGAATGGTTTTGCAATGTATCGCATTACACTGTCAGTTAAGGAACGCCATCTAATATTGTCTTGTTTATACAGGCGCTACAGCTCCCCCTTGTGTTTTTTAGAGAGACGTGCAATCATTGTGGTGATATGAAATCATCACAATGAGGTCAAAACAATCGCGATGAGATGATTATTTAATCATTGTGACAGCCCTAGTTACATTCATGCATTTAAGCCAAAGCAAGTGCATTCAATTTGAAAGAAATATCATATGGATTTAAGTCAGTATGTGTGGGGACCGAACCCATAACCTTTGTGCTGATAACACAGCGTACTACCTGTTGAGCTACAAAATACTATCGTCGGGTTTGTTGCTCAAAGACACACCACCAAGAATTTTCCACCATTCGTTCTCTCTTTTTATGTCCAGGATCTTTTGGAAGTTTTGGTACCTTGTACACCCTCCTCAGATCCAAAGCCTGGCCAAGAACGACCCCCATGCCCGGGTGAGTGACGTTTCTCCATTCTCGCAGATCTTATAGGAGGATTATGACCCTGCTGTTTATCTTGGAAGATGCTAAAGTGCTGTTGCGCCCCACTCACAGTTAAGACAAAGTTTTCAACCAGTGCTAAAGATATATTATACATTCAGACGCCGCTTCATATTAATGTGCACTAATTTATGCGAGAGAGCCTCTCTTTCTCTGTGTGTGCGAGCTGAGAGTGCAAACATTATTAAAGGGTTAGTTTCACCATCACAAACACACTGCAGAGAACAAAGGCAGTGTGTTAATGTATCCAGTGCTCACAGTCAGCTGGTAATAATAGAGACATGTTACTGTTAGAGCGTTGCCTCTCTCAGGGCCTCGTGTGATCACGCATACTGACAGCGGTGTCAATCAAACGCCCTGCGATCAGCCACTGAATATGTTATTAGTATGCCAGATACGAGGTCACATTCCAGTTAAGTGCGCGCCTTTCAGAGTTGTGATAATATTTGGTGCTTGTGTATTTTCAAAATGGAGCAATAAATGAAAAGAAAACACCGCTGTGGGATATCGCAATGGAGTTGTGCAGAAGTCTGCATGTGACTTTATCTTTCAATGTTTAGCTTATAGAGACCAGAGCTAGTTGTCACATTGTTTATTTTCAGGATTTTTTCTTAAAAAGTCATTTCTGTAAAGAAACACATGAGAAGTTTGGATACAAAGAATATACTAAACATTGAACACAAGTTGACAACATACACCCAATAGTGGCATAACATTATAGTTTTACATATATAGCTTTATATTTTACATTTATTCATTGAGCAGATGCCTAGGTAAACAAGGTGCATAAGAGGCAAAATACCAAGTATATGATCTTCAAGATGGACTAATGTAAGACAAAGATGTAACTTTTGAGTAACATTTGGAAATGTTAAATGTAAAAGAAAGTTTCTGAGTGATGTTCATCAGACATTATTGAATGATCTTGTCTGCCAGTTTAGCTTTTTAAAACTGTTGATTATGTCTGGGTCAGGTGTAGCCTATGTACAGTATTGATGTGTCTGTGCTTGCTGGAAAACATAGATTTTGATTTTCTGTATGCATTTACCTTCACAACATAGTGACTGGTTCTCCGTTCTTTCTATAGATCGACCGATATATCTGTTTTCCTGTATTTTCCTGCTATTAAGGCATTTGCCATTATTGGATATCGGTTTTGTAATATCGTATTGGCCATCTTGTGGCCGTTTTGAGAATTGCGTGCTGGACACCATTTTGCATTTTGGCTAATGTTGCATTCACACCAGCCGCGTTTAAGGCGTTAAATTCGCGTCTACTGTGTCTAGTTTGCCGCTTGAACATTTTGAGTTGACTTGCTTTATTCGCACATGAAAGCTGCGCGTAAAATTCTAGTCATCGAGACATTCACGCGGAAATTCGCATCATGGGAGGGCTTCCTGTAATCACGTCACTACTAGAGCAAGCTCCTGACTGGTTAATGCGGCGCGTTTTCCCACCAATGTTTAAAATTTCAACGTGGCAACGCTCAATTTGCACTATTCGCACAAACTAGACGCACAAATGAGGCGGAATCGCATCAACCGCGCAATGCTACACGCCTCATTCGCGCTGCGAGATCTCCAGACGCGCGTCAATGCGTCTTTACATTGACTTAACATTAAAATCACTCGCGCTTGTAGCTAACGACATAGCTTTACATGAATAAAACAGCAATGAATAAATGCTTGGTGGAATTAAAACACTGGATTAAATTAGTTTTTTTGTGATTTATGCTTATTAGTAGCCTCGTAAAATCACGTTCATATTGCTGTTCATTTACCAGGTTCAAGTCTGAAGCACAGCCACCACATGTTAACATTTACCAGATAAAATCTTTTTGCTAAAAACATTTAAATAAATGTCTGTGGATATTAATTCATTATTTATTTCCTCCGCGAGCTATCGCAGTTTTACGTCCCTCAAAGCAAAACAGAAAAGAGTCTTTTTTGCACCATTCTATCATGTAGGGTCCCTTCATTCAGTTAAAGTTTTATTATATGAATGAAAGAAGTCGCAATGAACATTGTCTTCTTTCTAAAAATGTCTGAGTTATTTTTGACCCACAATGGATAAATATCGGACCGAACACATGCTGGGCTAAAAATGAATCAATGCTGGGTTAAAAATTACCCAATGTTGGGTTGTTTTAATGCAACCATGGGTTATAATAACACAGCAGCTGGGTTAAAACAACCCAGCATTGGGTCAATTTTAACCCAGCGGTGTGTTATGTCTAATATTTACCAATTATGGGTCAAAAATAACACAGACATTTTAGTGTGTTGGTATTTCTGATTACATCTGAATGGATTTTTACAAGATTTGCATTTTCTATTTGAACAAAAAATTTGTTTTTGAAGGGGCAAATGCATGCAGGAAAAATTTAATGCATATAAATGTACTAAATACTTTTTTTATAAATAAATAAAAGTTATATGTAAATGTAAATTAAAATCGAGTTTGTAAAACTGCAATGTTTTAATAAGTAGGAATGTTTAGGTCACAGTTGTCTGCTTCTCTGATAAATTAAAATTCTTTATATAATAATTAATTATTAAAATAAAAATGTAAAACAGTTTAGAGATATAGAAATGGATGTCTATTAATTAACTTATATTTTAATAAATAAATTAATATACAGTGGAGAAATAGAATATATATATATTTTTAAATATGAAAATATATTTTTATATCATATTTTTAAAAAGTTTAATAATTCATTTTAGTGTTCATGGCATGTGGTGCTTGAATATATTTTAGACTTACAGGGTGATGTGAAAATAAAGACCCCAAATACCCAAAAATTCTGTTTTTTTTTTGTCACCAACTTAAGTGCATTACAGTGATTATTTCTTTATTTTGTCTTTTTTTGACCAATTCAACTCTTGCAATTAACAGCAAGTTGTGCATCAAGCCTTTACACTGATGCAGGGTTGTGAAAATACATTTACACATTTGGCAGACACTTTTATCTAAAGCAACGTATTGTACAG